>NC_133111.1:22300399-22350226 GCF_022965805.1 Primulina eburnea | reverse complement strand
CGTAGAGGATGTTTCAAAGCAAGTGACCCATAACGTAAAAGAGCCTGATCAGACTATACCACAGTACTGGGCTGACATGGACGTATCCACTGCCGCATACATAAGATCCCTGTTCATAATTTAACAGGCCAGTTGATCCACGTTCATAATTTAACGCTTCACAACCACGATCTAACCCGTTCATAATTTAACGGGCGGATTGGTCCCCGTTCATAATTTAACGATTTCCAATCCTAACATAACTTGGTCACAAGACATTTAGCATACCTCAAAAACTTAACATATTTTATTGCACGTCATACATACTTACTTGGCGTTGAGGGATTCGTTGGACTTCGATCGGGGCCGTTGCTGCAACATACTAACATAAACTTGTATGCTCAACTCACATAACTTAACGTAGAAATCATACTTACTCTCGAGTTCGATCATTACTTAGGACGTTCTAAAATTTCGCATGACACGACCTCGATAATCCTTGCCCTAAATCATGACATCAACCTCAAAACAAACTATATTATTTTTCCCAAAAATAGAAGGACACGGACCCCGTACCTACATCCGTGTAGGGGTCCGTGTAGGTACTGGAAGTAGACACCGAAAGGAAGCAAAGGCACGGACCCCGTGTCAGGGTCCGGGTGAGGGTCCGTGTAGGCACTGGAAAAAGACAATAAGTGAACCCAAAGGCACGGACCCCGTGCCCTCATCCGTGTAGGGTCCGTGTAGATACTGGAAAAAGACGTCGAGGAGAAAACAAAGGCACGGACCCCGTGTCAGGGTCCGTGTACGGGTCCGTGTACCCACTGTGATCGCGAACTTACGAAAATTCTGAACACCCAATGCTTATCCTTCTAGACTCGATTATACGGACCAAGCACCAACACCTCGAGACTCATCCTAGCATACCATAACATAAACCCAAATTGTACAAACGTTTCAAAACAACAGTGTTCGCTCTACGACACCCACGACCCAAAATATGGCAATTGACATCAAACTGTCTCCTACGACTTCCAATTAGCTCGAGTGCCTATCGACATGAAACGTAACCTCAAAACACTCTTAACATCATTACTAACATACCCGTACGCAGCAACAATCGCCCGTCGATTTCCAACGAAGCCTGCAACTTAAAACTTCAAGAAACGTATCAATAACATAATTTTCTTAAATTTCAGTTTGCGCAGTTGCACGGAAAATATCATAACTCACTCATTTTTCGTCCAAAAATTTCGAATCATATATCAAATCGAAGGTATCGAAAATTTCTACGTTTTTTCCGTTGAAAGTTTTCCCAAAATATGAACGGAATAATCGCAGTTTTGACATGAACAGTAAAAACGAGTTTTAGATCTAAAAATTTTCCTTCGCAATTGATCCGATTCATGATCCGCTTAAACTACTATCATCATACATAACTTTTACGCATAAAAACAATGCAATACAATATATGACTTGATCGACACAGCAAGAACAGATTATACGTGCCTTTTTTATATTTAAAAGTACCGTACGACGACACCGAAGCGGAGATGGAGCGAGGCTTGATCCGGGACGATTGTGACGCTAAAATTCTTTGAAGAAAATTCACAAAGCTTGCTGGAAAAGTTCAGAGGAGGGGGCGGCTGCTATGGGGAGAAAAACCCTAGAATTTTCTCTCTTAAAAATATAAAATCTGAAACGTAAGGTGAGTGTGTGTGTTTAGTGTGTGTAAAAACGTGTAAGTGTGTGTGAGTGTGTGTAACGTGTGTGTGTGTTTTAATTAGGAGAAACTCTAGCTAAATAGACTATTTAAAATACTAATAAAAGTTAACACACACTAATTTAATCAAACTCTACAATTAAAATAATTACACACCAATTTTAAAAGTTTCAAACTCTTGAATATCTAAATACACAATAATGTTTTAAAATATTAAAACTTGATAACTTAATAAATTTCCCCATCCTCAACTTAAAATAAAATACCACATTTTAAATTGCCAAAAATCGTCACCGGGTCTTTTCCTCAATCCCGCTTCGAATAATCGCCTGAAACATGAAACTCGAAAAACGTTTTAACGTGCATCGCATAAACATAATTAATTTAAAATAATGCATTTAAATAAATCATGCATCGCCGAAACTCATTTAAAATTAATTTAAATGATTTAATAATTAAATGAATGCATGGGTTATACGTGTATTAAATTTGGGCACTACAATCAGTTTTATGACAAGCTATAAAATGTGCCATCTTAGAGAATCTATCCACAACAACAAAAATAGAATCCCTCCCCTTATAAGTCCTAGGCAACCCCAAAATAAAGTCCATAGAAATGTCAATCCAAGTTCTTTTTAAGAATAGCACGCAAAAGTGTTCCCAAAGTTCCGGTGACAACTTCAGTTTGTCCATCCGTTTGAGAATGACAAGTAGTAGAAAACAACAATTTTGTGCCAAGTTAAGCTCATAAATTATTCCAAAAGTAAATCAAGAATTTAACATCGCGACCAGAAACAATAGTCCTAGGCATGCCATGCAACCTAGCGACTTCTCTAAATAACAAACCCGCAATGTTTGAAACATCATCGGTTTTATGACAAGCTATAAAATGTGCCATCTTAGAGAATCTATCCACAACAACAAAAATAGAATCCCTCCTCTTCTTAGTCTTAGGCAACCCCAAAATAAAGTCCATAGAAATGTCAATCCAAGTTCTTTTTAAGAATAGCACGCAAAAGTGTTCCCAAAGTTCTATTGACAACTTCGGTTTGTCCATCAGTTTGAGGATGACAAGTAGTAGAAAACAACAATTTTGTGCCAAGTTGAGCCCATAAATTATTCCAAAAGTGACTTAAGAATTTAACATCGCGACCAGAAACAATAGTCCTAGGCATGCCATGCAACCTAGCGACTTCTGTAAAGAACAAATCCGCAATGTTTGAAGCATCATCGGTTTTATGACAAGCTATAAAATGTGACATCTTAGAGAATATTTCCACAACAACAAAAATAGAATCCCTCCCCTTCTTAGTCCAAGGCAACCCCAAAATAATGTCCATAGAAATGTCAATCCAAGTTCTTTTAAGAATAGCACGCAAATGTGTTCCCAAAGTTCTATTGATAACTTCAGTTTGTCCATCCGTTTGAGGATGACAAGTAATAGAAAACAACAATTTTGTGCCAAGTTTAGCCCATAAAGTCTTCTAAAAGTAACTCAAGAATTTAACATCGCGACCAGAAACAATAGTCCTAGGCATGCCATGCAACCTAACGACTTCTCTAAAGAACAAATCCGCAATGTTTGAAGCATCATCGGTTTTATGACAAGCTATTAAATGTGCCATCTTAGAGAATCTATCCACAAAAAAAAATAGAATCTCTCCCCTTCTTACTCCTAGGCAACCCCAAAATAAAGTCTATAGAAATGTCAATCCAAGTTCTTTTTAAGAATAGCACGCAAAAGTGTTCCCAAAGTTCTATTGACAACTTCAGTTTGTCCATCCGTTTGAGGATGACAATTGGTAGAAAACAACAATTTTGTGCCAACTTAAGCCCATAAAGTCTTCCAAAAGTAACTCAATATTTAACATCGCGACCAGAAACAATAGTCTTAGACTTGCCATGCAACCTAACGACTTCTCTAAAGAACAAATCCGCAATGTTTGAAGCATCATCGGTTTTATGACAAGCTATAAAATGTGCCATACTAGAGAATCTATCCACAACAACAAAAATAGAATCCCTCCCCTTCTTAGTCCAAGGCAACCCCAAAATAAAGTCCATAGAAATATCAATCCAAGTTCTTTTTAAGAATAGCACGCAAAAGTGTTACCAAAGTTCTATTGACAATTTCAGTTTGTCCATCCGTTTGAGGATGAAAATTAGTAGAAAACAACAATTTTGAGCCAAGTTTAGCCCATAAAGTCTTCCAAAAGTAACTCAAGAATTTAACATCGCGACCAGAAACAATAGTTCTAGGCATGCCATGCAACCTAACGACTTCTCTAAAGAACAAATCCGCCATGTTTGAAGCATCATCGGTTTTATGACAAGCTATAAAATGTGCCATCTTAGAGAATCTATCCACAACAACAAAAACAGAATCCCTCCCCTTCTTAGTCCTAGGTAACCCCAAAATAAAGTCCATAGAAATGTCAATCCAAGTTGTTTTTAAGAATAACACGCAAAAGTGTTCCCAAAGTTCTATTGACAACTTCGGTTTGTCCATCCGTTTGAGGATGACAAGTAGTAGAAAACAACAATTTTGTTCCAAGTTAAGCCCATAAATTATTCCAAAAGTGACTCAAGAATTTAACATCGCCACCAGAAACAATAGTCCTAGGCATGCCATGCAACCTAACGACTTCTCTAAAGAAAAAATCCGCAATGTTGGAACCATCATCGGTTTTATGACAAGCTATAAAATGTGCCATCTTAGAGAATCTTTCCACAACAACAAAAATAGAATACCTCCACTTCTTAGTCCAAGGCAACCCCAAAATAAAGTCCACAGAAATGTCAATCCAAGTTCTTTTTAAGAATAGCACGCAAAAGTGTTCTCAAAGTTCTATTGATAACTTCAGTTTGTCCATCCGTTTGAGGATGACAAGCAGTAGAAAACAACAATTTTGTGCCAAGTTAAGCCCATAAAGTCTTCCAAAAGTAACTCAAGAATTTAACATCGCGACCAGAAACAATATTCCTTGGCATGCCATGCAACCTAACTACTTCTCTAAAGAACAATTTCGCCATGTTTGAAGCATCATCGGTTTATGACAAGCTATAAAATGTGACATCTTAAATAATCTATCCACAACAACAAAAACAGAATCCCTCCCCTTCTTAGTCCTAGGCAACCCCAAAATAAAGTCCATAGAAATGTCAATCCAAGTTGTTTTTAAGAATAACACGCAAAAGTGTTCCCCAAGTTCTATTGACAACTTCGGTTTGTCCATCCGTTTGAGGATGACAAGTAGTATAAAACAAAAATTTTGTGCCAAGTTAAGCCCATAAATTTTTCCAAAAGTGACTCAAGAATTTAACATCGCCACCAGAAACAATAGTCCTAGGCATGCCATGCGACCTAACGACTTCTCTAAAGAAAAAATCCGCAATGTTTGAAGCATCATCGGTTTTAAGACAAGCTATAAAATGTGCCATCTTAGAGAATCTTTCCACAACAACAAAAATAGAATCCCTCCCCTTCTTAGTCCAAGGCAACCCCAGAATAAAGTCCACAGAAATGTCAATCCAAGTTCTTTTTAAGAATAGCACGCAAAAGTGTTCTCAAAGTTCTATTGAGAACTTCAGTTTGTCCATCCGTTTGAGGATGACAAGCAGTAGAAAACAACTATTTTGTGCCAAGTTAAGCCCATAAAGTCTTCCAAAAGTAACTCAAGAATTTAACATCGCGACCAGAAACAATAGTCCTAGGCATGCCATGCAACCTAACGACTTATCTAAAGAACAAATCCGCCATGTTTGAAGCATCATCGGTTTTATGACAAGCTATAAAATGTGCCATCTTAGAGAATCTATCCACAACAACAAAAATAGAATCCCTCCCCTTATTAGTCCTAGGCAACCCCAAAATAAAGTCCATAGAAATGTCAATCCAAGTTCTTTTTAAGAATAGCACGCAAAAGTGTTCCCAAAGTTCCGGTGACAACTTCAGTTTGTCCATCCGTTTGAAAATGACAAGTAGCAGAAAACAACAATTTTGTGCCAAGTTAAGCCCATAAAGTCTTCCAAAAGTAACTAGAGAATTTAACATCGCGACCAGAAACAATAGTCCTAGGCATGCCATGCAACCTAACGACTTCTCTAAAGAAAAAATCCGCAATGTTTGAAGAATCATCGGTTTTATGACAAGCTATAAAATGTGACATCTTAGAGAATATTTCCACAACATTAAAAATAGAATCCCTCCCCTTCTTAGTCCAAGGCAACCCCAAAATAATGTCCATAGAAATGTCAATCCAAGTTCTTTTTAAGAATAGCACGCAAATGTGTTCCCAAAGTTCTATTGATAACTTCAGTTTGTCCATCCGTTTGAGGATGACAAGTAATAGAAAACAACAATTTTGTGCCAAGTTTAGCCCTTAAAGTCTTCTAAAAGTAACTCAAGAATTTAACATCGCGACCAGAAACAATAGTCCTAGGCATGCCATGCAACCTAACGACTTCTCTAAAGAACAAATCCGCAATGTTTGAAGCATCATCGATTTTAGGACAAGCTATTAAATGTGCCATCTTAGAGAATCTATCCACAACAACAAAAATAGAATCCCTCCCCTTATTAGTCCTAGGCAACCCCAAAATAAAGTCCATAGAAATGTCAATCCAAGTTCTTTTTAAGAATAGCACGCAAAAGTGTTCCCAAAGTTCCGGTGACAACTTCAGTTTGTCCATCCGTTTGAAAATGACAAGTAGCAGAAAACAACAATTTTGTTCCAAGTTAAGCCCATAAAGTCTTCCAAAAGTAACTCGAGAATTTAACATAGCGACCAGAATCAATAGTCCTAGGCATGCTATGCAACCTAACGACTTCTCTAAAAAAAAATCCGCAATGTTTGAAGCATCATCGGTTTTATGACAAGCTATAAAATGTGCCATCTTAGAGAATCTTTCCACAACAACAAAAATAGAATCCCTCCCCTTCTTAGTCCTAGGCAAACCCAAAATAAAGTCCATAGAAATGTCAATCCAAGTTCTTTTTAAGAATAGCACGCAAAAGTGTTCCCAAAGTTCTATTGACAACTTCAGTTTGTCCATCCGTTTGAAGATAAAAAGTAGTATAAAACAACAATTTTGTGCCAAGTTTAGCCCATAAAGTCGTCCAAAAGTAACTCAAGAATTTAACATCGCGACCAGAAACAATAGTCCTAGGCATACCATGCAACCTAGCGACTTCTCTAA
This sequence comes from Primulina eburnea, assembly GCF_022965805.1. Lineage (NCBI taxonomy): Eukaryota > Viridiplantae > Streptophyta > Magnoliopsida > Lamiales > Gesneriaceae > Primulina > Primulina eburnea. Next base: position 22,343,325 of record NC_133111.1, on the reverse strand, counting down.
AGAACAAATCTGCAATATTTGAAGCATCATCGGTATCATGACAAGCTATAAAATGTGCCATCTTAGAGAATCTATCCACAACAACAAAAATAGAATCCCTCCTCTTCTTAGTCCTAGGCAACCCCAAAATAAAGTCCATAGAAATGTCAATCCAAGTTCTTTTTAAGAATAGCACGCAAAAGTGTTCCCCAAGTTATATTGACAACTTCAGTTTGTCCATCCGTTTGAGGATGACAAGTAGAAGAAAACAACAATTTTTTGCCAAGTTTAGCCCATAAAGTCTTCCAAAAGTAACTCAAGAATTTAACATCGCGACCAGAAACAATAGTCCTAGGCATGCCATGCAACCTAACGACTTCTCTAAAGAAAAAATCCGCAATGTTTGAAGCATCATCGGTTTTATGACAAGCTATAATGTAATGCCCGAGAATTATCGAATTGATAAACCAAGATTATTAATCTTCGTTAACGTGAGACTCGGAAGATATGAGAATGCATGACATGCATTGAGGGAAGAAAAGACAAGATTATAAGGTGTTGCAAAGATCAAAAATTAGAAATTTAGAAGTTTGCAAGACCGCACCCGCAGTGCCAGCACGACCGCACCCGCGGTGCATGTGAAGAAAATGAAGTGCAATTTCCGTAGTTACACCGCACCCGCGGTATTAGACGGAGCGCACCTGCGCTGATGACACCGCACCTGCGGTAATGATAACACCGCACCCGCGGTCTCAGCTTTTGCAAAATGGATAGGGATCAGAGCACGGAGCGCACCCGCGGTGCAGCAGGGACCGCACCCGCGGTGCGACGTGCACTATGAAGAAGTATGCCACGTTTTATATGGTTGCATGCAGTATATATATATAAGAATTGCACGTTTTATATGCCACGTTTTAGATTTGTGATTTCGAAGAATCCGTGTATCAGAATTCGAATCTGAGCGCAGCAGCTTGTTCCTCTCGACACGAGCTGCAAAAGGACGTAAGTTTCGTTACGTTTTGCGATGTTTTGAATTTATGATATTGTCAGAATTGAATATGATTCGGATATGATGTTTCTACTAAAGTAGACATTATAGAATTGAAGTCAGATTAAAGAACAGACTGTTCCTGTAATTGTTATGATTTTTGAAAGATATTGACTGAGATTTTATATCAGAATTGTGTTAATATTCAGAGTATGAATTATGTGGGCACAGATTATGAGTTCAGTATTATATTTGTGATGTTCAGATTGACGGGGTTATTCAGATTGTATTGTTATGCCATCGAAACATCAGTTGAGTTAGATTGATCAGATTCAGATATGATTTCGATTAGATTGTGATATTATTGATATGACTCAGATTGTATCTTGTTCAGACATTGATCAGATTGTATACTGAATTGAGTATTGATCAGAACAGATTGTATATTGAGTTATTCACTGATACAGCGTATTCAATATTGTCATTTCAGATTCGAGATGGACAGATTTGAATACAGGTCTTCGTCATCGTCAGACCGGGACGACAAAGGTATAATTCATGTGATAATTGGAAAGTTATAACTCAAATCAGATCTCATTTGAGTTTCCCAACCAAATCACATACTAGACTTATTGTTTATCTTTTGATATGAATATGATGTGTTTATAGATGCTATATCCACATCTTTTGAAATGAGCATGCTTTGTTTACAGATTGATATTCATTGTATTTAAGATAGGAGAGTCGTTGACAGTCATTGTCAACTATCTAAATGTTCGGTGTATCTCAGCTTAGGAGCAGCCCTGACTCCTATTGCAGCCGTTGATACAGCTCAGACCGAAGTCTAGGAATAAGACGTACAGTCACCCCGAGTGGGAGGGTAGGTGACAGCCATTGACGTCTTATTCACACCGGGATCCCTAGAGTTATAGTTGAGTCGAGTCTAGACATGATTTGACTAGAACTGCATGCGTTTATGGATGTGGTTTCATGGACTATGAAACCCATTGTTATTGCTTTCAGTCATGATAGCATGTTTTTATGATTTGATTTGAGTAGCATGTTTTCTGATTCGAGTTGCATGCTTATCTTGATTAAATTTAATAGATTATGAAATCTATTTATTTGAATTATATTCATGATAGAATATTTCATGATTTACTTTATGTATATGCATGTTTACCATGTTTTATACTGGGATTTATTCTCACCGGAGTTATCCGGCTGTTGTCTTGTTTTGTATGTGTGCATGACAACAGGTGGGGCTGGATCAGGGTCAAGATGAGAAAGAAGCTGGACTAGATAGCGTGGTGATTCCGGACTTACTGTAGACTTGTTTTATTACTTGAACTTAGTAACTAAACCTTAGACTGAGGTTGTACAGTATTGTACTTTTCTACTGAATTGTAGTTGTTATACAGAGATGTATATTATTTAGATTCCATTACCTTCCGCATTTACATTTTAAAAAGAAAAATTTTTAGACCCTGTTTATCAGAACTGATAATTAAATCCCAACGATGATTAAGAAGATGATTAGCGTCCGGGTCCCCACATATAAAATGTGCCATCTTAGAGAATCTATCCACAACAACAAAAATAGAATCCCTCCCCTTCTTAGTCCTATACAACCCCAAAATAAAGTCCATAGAAATGTCAATCCAAGTTCTTTTTAAGAATAGCACGCAAAAGTGTTCCCAAAGTTCCGGTGACAACTTCAGTTTGTCCATCCGTTTGAGGATGACAAGTAGTAGAAAACAACAATTTTGTGCCAAGTTAAGCCCATAAAGTCTTCCAAAAGTAACTCAAGAATTTAACATCGCGACCAGAAACAGTAGTCCTAGGCATGCCATGCAACCTAACGACTTCTCTAAAGAAAAAATCCGCAATGTTTGAAGCTTTGTAAGGCTCGAGAATTACCGGTTGGCATTAATATGAGATACACATATATGAGAATGCATGTTAGAAAATGAGATTTTGAGAGGGCAGGTCGAAACTATACCGCACCCGCGGTAACAACATCACCGCACCCGCGGTGTAATGCCAGAAAAATGAGATTTGGGCGAGGCCACACCGCACCCGCGGTGTTAACATGACCGCACCCGCGGTCATGGCTCTTGAAAAATTAATGGTGCTGCCGAGAGCACAGCGCACCCGCGCTCCTGATGTACCGCACCCGCGGTGTTGCGTGGTGTGCAAAGGATGAGCCATGTGTTACATTACATGCAAGATATATATGTGTTGCTCGATTCTTTCTTCATTCCAACAGAGAGAGAGCACCGAGAACTCACCTTAATTCATTCAAGCTTCTTCATAGTAGAATTACGATTGTGCATGATTTAGCCATTTGATTTTAATTCCGAGTCCGGATTATCGATCCTTGCAGCATTGGCAACGAAAGGACGTAAGTTTCTTCCATTTCCAGCATGTTTCGAAATTCATATGTTGGAGAAGTTATGATTTGTTTGAAGATATGTGTTCTTGATATCTTGAGCTTGATATAGTTGCTATCGAATCGATTTTCGGACATCGTATGCCATTATTTCGAATTCCAGCCTATATGTGTATGATGGGTACCGATTTTGAAGGGATAATGAGATTATTGTGATGTTAATGAGATTATGATACTGTTATATGTTGAGATTGAGTTACCGATATCAAAGAAATACGCCGTTATGCCGTCGATTGTTACCGAGATGGAGTATTGACTTGTACAAGATTTTGATATGAGTTATATCTTGATAGAATGCATTGTTATATTGTCATTTCAGATTAGTCTTGACAGAGTGACATTCCGACTTCAAGATCTCGACACAGACAGTTCGATAAGAAGGTATAATTCATGTGGTCACGGGATTGCACAACTCGATTCAAACTTGATACGAGTTTCCCTAAATCACATACTAGATTGTTATTACATTTGATTATGTAATGTTTTGTTTATTGATTTATATTCGAGTCCTGAGATAGGAGATATTGGCAGACTTGCCAAAACTAGACGTTTCGGTGTATCGACGCATAGGAGCAGAATTGCTATATGTGTAGACCCTCGATACAGAGTTGACCGAAGTCTAGGAATAAGACGTACCGTTGCCCCGAATGGTTGGGTAGGTGACAGACCGTCTTATTCATACGGGATCCCTAGATTAGAAATGAGTCGAGTCAAGATTTAAATGTTGAATACAGATTTGTATTCTTCTACATGTTTAGATTTACATTCATGTTATTTGATATATGTTATGCATTTGTATATGATTATTACATTGCATGCATTCATGTTTTATACTGGGATATGTTCTCACCGGAGTTATCCGGCTGTTGTCGTGTCTGTATGTGTGCATGGCAACAGGTGGGGCAGGATCTGGGTCACGAGCTAGATGAGAGGTTGATGATAGCGTGGAGATCTCGGGCATGGAAGATTTCTAGTGGTTTCTATTTAGACTTGTATCACCTATGTTTGTAGTTGGTATGTAAACACTAGTGTATGGTTGTACTAGACAGACATGTATGTATATTATGTTGTTATTTCTTATAAAGACAATGTTATGCTTTGACTATACATTTGAATTAATGTTAAAAGCAAATTTTTGACCCACATTTTCGAACAAAGATCCAATTAAATCCCAAAAGAATTGAGTTAGAGCCCGGGTCCCCACAACAGGTGGTATCAGAGCAGTGGGTTCTGTAGACTGAGATAGAATAGAATGAGCGGGGTAGATCGAGTCATCTTCCTTGCTTTTGAGATGTTAGCATGATTTATTGCTTTCCCTATTGTATGTTGTTGTATTATCTGAATTTATTTACAGCATTTCAAGCCTGAATCAGAACCGATTCTCGATCAGAGTCTATGATCAGAGGAGGGCTGAAACAGATGATATTGGTTGTGTACTAATCAGTTTTATGATCAGATTTATGCCGCCTAGACGTATACCACAGCCAGAGCAGGGTAGCACATCCGGTGCATAGATGGATGTTACCGCTTCGCCGATGGAGACCTTTTTGAAGAGATTTCAGTCTTTCCATCCGCCTACCCTGAAGGGCACAGAGAGTGCGAGAGCTGGCTTGATGATATCGAGATGTTGTTTGAGTCTTTGGCATATACTGATGAGCGACGTGTGAAACTGATAGGGCATCAGATGCAAGAGGTTGCAAAGAGCTGGTGGTTGACTACGAAGAGAGCCTTGGAGCACCGAGGCATTGATATTACATGGAAAGTCTTCAAAGATGAGTTTTATCAGCGCTTCTTCCCCGTTTCCTACCGAAAAGATAAAGGAGCTGAATTTGCGAATCTGAGGCAGGGACAGTGGAACATCGAGGAGTATGTTGCTAAATTTTTTGCGTTGCTTCGATTTGCACCGCATGTGGCCAGGAACGACGAGGCAGTGGCCGATCAGTTCATCAACGGGCTGAACCCCGATGTCTTTACCTTGGTGAACACGGGCCGGCCTAGTACTTTTTCAGAGGCACTGAACCGAGCGAAGGGAGCAGAGGCTGGCTTGATCAGGCAGCGAGGGGCTTCCTACGGTGTTCAGGGGCAGAGACCGCCACAGCCTACTACCGTACAGTTTCCACCACCTCCTCCTCGTTTTGATAGTGGAACTAGTAGTAGTGGCAAGAAGGAATTTTTGAAGGCTAAAGGCAAACAGTTTAAGAAATCTGGGAGTATTTCATCGAGTTCGAGTGGATCTCGACAGAGAGGTCAGGGGTCAGATTATAGTGGCGCATACTGTGGTTCGTGCGGAGGGCGACATGCCACGGAGCAATGTCAAGGAGTTCTGGGACGCTGCAACATCTGTAGGCAACAGGGACACTTCGCCAGAGTTTGTCCCCAGAGAGGTGCACAACGATTCCAGAGCACAGGATCATCAGCACCAGCGCCACAGATGGAGAGACAGGCATCTTTGTACACTCCTTCCAGTCACCCTCCACACAGACCCAGCAGAGACCGGGAGATAGTTAGACGGTGAGTCAGCCTCCCAGACAGCAGGCACGTGTTTTTCCCCTAACAGAGGAGCAGGCGCAGGAGGCGCCAGATGACGTCATTGCAGGTAACTGTTTTCTTTGCGGTTATCCTGCATATGTGTTGATAGACACAGGGGCATCGCATACATTTATATCTGAACATTTTGCATTGAGACATTCATTGCCTGTTGAGTCGATGTCTACGGTAGTGTCTATAGCTTCTCTGTTGGGAAGTGGTTTGATATCTGTGACTACTGTTAGACACTGTATGCTTCAGTTTGAGGGGCATGAGATTGATCTTGATTGTGTCGTACTTGGGTTAGCTGATTTTGATTGTATAGTTGGTATAGACATGTTGACCAAGTATAGGGCCACTGTAGATTATTTCCACAAGATTGTCAGATTCAGACCCGAAATGACAGATGAGTGGAAATTCTACGGCAAGGGTTCCAGATCTCGGATTCCCTTAGTATCTGCTCTGACTATGAGTAGATTGCTTCAGAGAGGAGCAGAGGGCTTTCTCGTATATTCAGTAGACCTACTGAAGTCGAGCCCAGCATTGGCAGATCTGCCAGTGGTTTGCGAGTTTGCAGATGTTTTTCCTTATGAGATTCCAGGGTTGCCTCCGGTTCGAGAGGTAGATTTTAGCATAGATCTTGTGCCAGGCAGTGTTCCTATTTCGAGAGCTCCGTATAGGATGGCGCCTGTTGAATTGAAAGAGTTGAAAGCACAGTTAGAAGATCTTCTGTCCAAGGGATATATCAGACCCAGTGTATCTCCTTGGGGTGCTCCGGTGCTATTCGTTCGAAAGAAAGATGGTTCGATGCGACTGTGTATTGATTATAGGCAGTTGAACAAGACAACAGTGAAGAACAGGTATCCTATGCCGCGCATCGACGATTTGTTTGATCAGTTACAGGGATCTTCTGTATACTCGAAGATTGATTTGAGATCAGGGTATCATCAGCTCCGAGTTAGAGACGTTGATATTCCGAAGACTGCATTCCGAACCAGGTATGGGCATTACGAGTTTATCGTTATGCCTTTCGGTTTGACGAATGCACCTGCGGTGTTTATGAGTTTGATGAACCGCATTTTTCAGAGATATTTAGATGAGTTTGTAATTTTGTTTATCGATGATATTTTGGTGTATTCGAAGAGTTTGACTGAGCATGCAGATCATCTGAGAATCGTATTGAAGACGTTGAGAAATGAGCAATTGTATGCCAAACTGTCCAAGTGCGAATTTTGGCTGCGACAGGTTGTCTTCTTGGGGCATATTATATCTGGAGAGGGTATTGCGGTAGATCCGAGTAAAGTTGAGGCTGTGATCAGTTGGCCGAGACCGACTTCTGTGCCTGAGATACGCAGTTTCATGGGTCTAGCCGGATATTATCGTCGTTTTATCCGAGATTTCTCCAGTATAGCGAAGCCTATCACCCAGTTGACACAGAAGAATATGCCATTTGTGTGGTCCGAAGATTGTGAAGCCAGTTTTATTGAGCTGAAGAAGAGGCTGACTAGTGCGCCTGTCTTGACGATTCCTACCGGTACAGGTGAGTTCGTTGTATATTGTGACGCATCTCACAGAGGGTTAGGGTGTGTTCTTATGCAGCGAGGGCACGTGATAGCATACGCCTCTAGACAGCTGAAGCCACACGAGACCCGCTATCCGATTCATGATCTTGAATTGGCGGCGATTGTCTTTGCACTCAAGATCTGGCGTCATTATCTGTATGGCGAGAAATTTGAGATCTATTCCGATCATAACAGTTTGAAGTATCTCTTTTCTCAGTCAGAGTTGAACATGAGGCAGCGACGATGGCTTGATCTGCTGAAAGATTTTGATTGCGAGATCAAATACCATCCAGGGAAGTCAAATGCAGCGGCAGACGCCTTGAGTCGAAAGGTATGTGCTCTTTCCTTATCGACTATAGGTGTATCGAATTTAGTAGAAAATTGTTGCTTGTCTGGATTGACATTTGATACAGAGAGTAGACCGTTGCGACTTGCTGCGATTCAGATTGAGCCAGATCTGATTTTGAGGATCAAAGAAGCGCAAAGAACTGATCCGGGCATTCAGAGATCGATGGATATGGTCAGAGCTGGTCATATATCAGAGTATCAGGTTAGAGATTCTGTTCTGTATGTGAATAACCGCTTAGTAGTGCCAGAGATTTCAGATTTGAGACGACAGATCATGTCGGAGGCACACTGTAGTCGGTTCAGCATTCATCCTGGTGGCAGGAAGATGTATAACGACTTGAAGACACAATTCTGGTGGAAGCAGATGAAGACAGACATTGCAGAATTTGTGTCTAAATGCCTGAATTGCCAACAGGTGAAGGCAGAGAGAAAGAAGCCCGGAGGATTACTTCAGAGTTTGTCTGTTCCTGAATGGAAATGGGACCACATTTCCATGGACTTCGTGACGAAGTTACCTCGATCTTCGCGGGGCTGTGACGCGATTTGGGTGGTGATAGACAGACTGACCAAATCAGCGTGCTTTATTCCGTACAGAATGACCTATCGACACGATCAGATGGCAGAGTTGTATGTCAGAGAGGTCGTCAGATTGCACGGTGTGCCGAAGTCGATCGTATCAGATCGGGATCCACGATTCACTTCTCACTTTTGGCACAGCCTGCAGCAGGCTTTGGGTACGACTTTACACCTGAGCACTGCTTATCATCCTCAGACAGACGGACAGTCAGAGCGGACTATCCAGACTTTAGAGGACATGCTGAGAGCTGTAGTACTAGACTTTGGTACTAGTTGGCAAGATTCATTGCCGTTGTGTGAGTTTTCATACAACAACAGCTATCAGAATAGCATTGAGATGGCACCGTTCGAAGCTTTATACGGAAAGAAGTGCAGATCTCCGTTGTACTGGGATGATATCTCTGAGGTACCGGAGTTAGGGCCTGATATGATTCGTGAGATGACCGAGAAAGTGAAGATCATTCAGAAGAAAATGAAGACGGCACAAGATAGGCAAGCGAAGTATGCCAATATCAGACGCAGACCGTTGGTATTTGAGCAGGGAGACAGAGTATTTTTGAAGATTTCACCTTTCAGAGGCGTTGTCAGATTTGGCAAGCGAGGAAAGTTGTCTCCTAGATACGTCGGTCCGTATGAGATTCTTGAGAAGATTGGCGATCGAGCTTACAGAATTGCTCTTCCTCCTTCACTGTCCGGTATACATGACGTTTTTCATGTATCGATGTTGCGCAAATAGATGCCGAATGATTCTCATGTCATTCAGCCTGACGATGCCGAGTTAGATCATACTCTGAGCTATGTGGAAAGACCGATACAGATTCTTGATCGGAAGGAAAAACAGCTCAGAACAAAGACCATTCCGCTTGTGAAGGTGCAGTGGAGTCGTCATGGCATCGAAGAAGCAACTTAGGAGACAGAATCTGATATGAGACAGAGACATCCCGAGCTATTCATATGATGTGAGTCTTCCTTTCAATTTTGACTATATTGTTTTGTATACAACTGCATGAGTAATTGCTTGCGAGTTCGAGGACGAACTCCTGTCTAAGAGGGGGAGAAATGTAAGGCTCGAGAATTATCGGTTGGCATTAATATGAGATACACAGATATGAGAATGCATGTTAGAAAATGAGAATTTTGAGAGGGCAGGTCGAAACTATACCGCACCCGCGGTAACAAAATCACCGCACCCGCGGTGTAATGCCAGAAAAATGAGATTTGGGCGAGGCCACACCGCACCCGCGGTGTTAACATGACCGCACCCGCGGTCATGGCTCTTGAAAATTAATGGTGCTGCCGAGAGCACAGCGCACCCGCGCTCCTGATGTACCGCACCCGCGGTGTTGCGTGGTGTGCAAAGGATGAGCCATGTGTTACATTACATGCAAGATATATATGTGTTGCTCGATTCTTTCTTCATTCCAACAGAGAGAGAGCACCGAGAACTCACCTTAATTCCTTCAAGCTTCTTCATAGTAGAATTACGATTGTGCATGATTTAGCCATTTGATTTTAATTCCGAGTCCGGATTATCGATCCTTGCAGCATTGGCAACGAAAGGACGTAAGTTTCTTCCATTTCCAGCATGTTTCGAAATTCATATGTTGGAGAAGTTATGATTTGTTTGAAGATATGTGTTCTTGATATCTTGAGCTTGATATAGTTGCTATCGAATCGATTTTCGGACATCGTATGCCATTATTTCGAATTCCAGCCTATATGTGTATGATGGGTACCGATTTTGAAGGGATATGAGATTATTGTGATGTTAATGATATTATGATATTGTTATATGTTGAGATTGAGTTACCGGTATCAAAGAAATACGCCGTTATGCCGTCGATTGTTACCGAGATGGAGTATTGACTTGTACAAGATTTTGATATGAGTTATATCTTGATAGAATGCATTGTTATATTGTCATTTCAGATTAGTCTTGACAGAGTGAAATTCCGACTTCAAGATCTCGACACTGACAGTGCGATAAGAAGGTATAATTCATGTGGTCACGGGATTGCACAACTCGATTCAGACTTGATACGAGTTTCCCTAAATCACATACTAGATTGTTATTACATTTGATTATGTAATGTTTTGTTTATAGATTTATATTCGAGTCCTGAGATAGGAGATATTGGCAGACTTGCCAAAACTAGACGTTTCGGTGTATCGACGCATAGGAGCAGAATTGCTATATGTGTATACCCTCGATACAGAGTTGACCAAAGTCTAGGAATAAGACGTACCGTTGCCCCGAATGGTTGGGTAGGTGACAGACCGTTTTATTCATACGGGATCCCTAGATTAGAAATGAGTCGAGTCAAGATTTAAATGTTGAATACAGATTTGTATTCTTCTACAAGTTTAGATTTACATTCATGTTATTTGATATATGCTATGCATTTGTATATGATTATTACATTGCATGCATTCATGTTTTATACTGGGATATGTTCTCACCGGAGTTATCCGGCTGTTGTCGTGTCTGTATGTGTGGATGGCAACAGGTGGGGCAGGATCTGGGTCACGAGCTAGATGAGAGGTTGATGATAGCGTGGAGATCTCGGGCATGGAATATTTCTAGTGGTTTCTATTTAGACTTGTATCACCTATGTTTGTAGTTGGTATGTAAACACTAGTGTATGGTTGTACTAGACAGACATGTATGTATATTATGTTGTTATTTTTTATAAAGACAATGTTATGCTTTGACTATACATTTGAATTAATGTTAAAAGCAAATTTTTGACCCACATTTTCGAACAAAGATCCAATTAAATCCCAAAAGAATTGAGTTAGAGCCCGGGTCCCCACAAGCATCATCGGTTTTATGACAAACTATAAAATGTGCCATCTTAGAGAATATTTCCACAACAACAAAAATAGAATCCCTCCCCTTCTTAGTCCAAGGCAACCCCAAAATAATGTCCATAGAAATGTCAATCCAAGTTCTTTTTAAGAATAGCACGCAAAAGTGTTCCCAAAGTTCTATTGATACTTCAGTTTGTCCATCCGTTTGAGGATGACAAGTAATAGAAAACAACAATTTTGTGCCAAGTTTAGCCCATAAAAGTCGTCCAAAAGTAACTCAAGAATTTAACATCGCGACCAGAAACAATAGTCCTAGGCATGCCATGCAACCTAACGACTTCTCTAAAGAACAAATCCGCAATGTTTGAAGCATCATCGGTTTTATGACAAGCTATAAAATGTGCCATCTTAGAGAATCTATCCACAAAAAAAAAATAGAATCTCTCCCCTTCTTAGTTCTAGGCAACCCCAAAATAAAGTCCATAGAAATGTCAATCCAAGTTCTTTTTAAGAATAGCACGCAAAAGTGTTCCCAAAGTTCTATTGACAACTTCAGTTTGTCCATCCGTTTGAGGATGACAAGTAGTAGAAAACAACAATTTTGTGCCAAGTTAATCCCATAAAGTCTTCCAAAAGTAACTCAAGATTTTAACATCGCGACCAGAAACAATAGTCCTAGGCATGCCATGCAACCTAACGACTTCTCTAAAGAACAAATCCGCAATGTTTGAACCATCATCGGTTTTATGACAAGGTATAAAATGTGCCATCTTAGAGAATCTATCCACAACAACAAAAATAGAATCCCTCCCCTTCTTAGTCCTAGGCAACCCCAAAATAAAGTCCATAGAAATGTCAATCCAAGTTCTTTTTAAGAATAGCACGCAAAAGTGTTCCCTAAGTTCCGGTGACAACTTCAGTTTGTCCATCCGTTTGAGGATGACAAGTAGTATAAACAACAATTTTGTGCTAAGTTTAGCCCACAAAGTCTTCCAAAACTAACTCAAGAATTTTACATCGCGGCCAGAAACAATATTCCTAGGCATGCCATGCAACCTAACGACTTCTCTAAAGAAAAAATCCGCAATGTTTGAAGCATCATCGGTTTTATGACAAGCTATAAAATGTGCCATCTTAGAGAATCTTTCCACAACAACAAAAATAGAATCCCTCCCCTTCTTAGTCCTAGGCAACATGAAAAAAAGTCCATAGAAATGTTAATCCAAGTTCTTTTTAAGAATAGCACGCAAAAGTGTTCCCAAAGTTCTATTGACAACTTCAGTTTGTCCATCCATTTGAGGTTGAAAAGTAGTAGAAAACAACAATTTTGTGCCAAGTTTAGCCCATAAAATCTTCCAAAAGTAACTCAAGAATTTAACATCGCGACCAGAAACAATAGTCCTAGGCATGCCATGCAACCTAACGACTTCTCTAAAGAACAAATCCGCCATGTTTGAAGCATCATCGGTTTTATGACAAGCTATAAAATGTGCCATCTTAGAGAATCTATCCACAACAACAAAAACAGAATCCCTCCCCTTCTTAGTCCTAGGCAACCCCAAAATAAAGTCCAAAGAACTGTCAATCCAAGTTCTTTTTAAGAATAGCACGCAAAAGTGTTCCCAAAGTTCTATTGACAACTTCAGTTTGTCCATCCGTTTGAGGATAACAAGTAGTAGAAAACAACAATTTTGTGCCAAGTTTAGCCCATAAAGTCTTCCAAAAGTAGCTCAAGAATTAAACATCGCGACCAGAAACAATAGTCTTAGGCATGCCATGCAACCTATCGACTTATCTAAAGAACAAATCCGCAATGTTTGAAGCATCATCGGTTTTATGACAAGCTATAAAATGTGCCATCTTAGAGAATCTATCCACAAAAACAAAAATAGAATCCCTCCCCTTCTTAGTCCTAGGCAACCCCAAAATAAAGTCCATAGAAATGTCAATCCAAGTTCTTTTTAAGAATAGCACGCAAAAGTGTTCCCAAAGTTCTATTGACAACTTCAGTTTGTCCATCCATTTGAAGACAAAAAGTAGTAGAAAACAACAATTTTGTGCCAAGTTTAGCCCATAAAAGTCGTCCAAAAGTAACTCAAGAATTTAACATCGCGACCAGAAACAATAGTCCTAGGCATACCATGCAACCTAGCGACTTCTCTAAAGAACAAATCCGCAATATTTGAAGCATCATCGGTATCATGACAAGCTATAAAATGTGCCATCTTAGAGAATCTATCCACAACAACAAAAATAGAATCCCTCCTCTTCTTAGTCCTAGGCAACCCCAAAATAAAGTCCAAAGAAATGTCAATCCAAGTTCTTTTAAAGAATAGCACGCAAAAGTGTTCCCCAAGTTCTATTGACAACTTCAGTTTGTCCATCCGTTTGAGGATGACAAGTAGTAGAAAACAACAATTTTGTGCCAAGTTTAGCCCATAAAGTCTTCCAAAAGTAACTCAAGAATTTAACATCGCGACCAGAAACAATTGTCCTAGGCATGCCATGCAACCTAACGACTTCTCTAAAGAACAAATCCGCAATGTTTGAAGCATCATCGGTTTTATGACAAGCTATAAAATGTGCCATCTTAGAGAATCTATCCACAACAACAAAAACAGAATCCCTCCCTTTCTTAGTCTATGCAACCCCAAAATAAAGTCCATAGAAATGTCAATCCAAGTTCTTTTTAAGAATTGCACGCAAAAGTGTTCCCAAAGTTCCGGTGACAACTTCAGTTTGTCCATCCGTTTGAGGATGACAAGTAGTAGAAAACAACAATTTTGTGCCAAGTTCAGCCCATAAAGTCTTCCAAAAGTAACTCAAGAATTTAACATCGCGACCAGAAACAATAGTCCTAGGCATGCCATGCAACCTAACGACTTCTCTAAAAAAAAATCCGCAATGTTTGAAGCATCATCGGTTTTATGACAAGCTATAAAATGTGCCATCTTAGAGAATATTTCCACAACAACAAAAATAGAATCCCTCCCCTTCTTAGTCCAAGGCAACCCCAAAATAATGTCCATAGAAATGTCAATCCAAGTTCTTTTTAAGAATAGCACGCCAAAGTGTTCCCAAAGTTCTATTGATAACTTCAGTTTGTCCATCCGTTTGAGGATGACAAGTAATAGAAAACAACAATTTTGTACCAAGTTTAGCCCATAAAGTCTTCCAAAAGTAACTCAAGAATTTAACATCGCGACCAGAAACAATAGTCCTAGGCATGCCATGCAACCTAACGACTTCTCTAAAGAACAAATCCGCAATGTTTGAAGCATCATCGGTTTTATGACAAGCTATAAAATGTGCCATCTTAGAGAATCTATCCACAACAACAAAAATAGAATCCTTCCCCTTTGTAGTCCTAGGCAACCCCAAAATAAAGTCCATAGAAATGTCAATTTAAGTTCTTTTTAAGAATAGCACGCAAAAGTGTTCCCAAAGTTCTATTGACAACTTAAGTTTGTCCATCCGTTTGAGGATGACAAGTAGTAGAAAACAACAATTTTGTGCCAAGTTTAGCCCATAAAGTCTTCCAAAAGCAACTCAAGAATTTAGCATCGCGACCAGAAACAATAGTCTTAGGCATGCCATGCAACCTAACGACTTCTCTAAAGAACAAATCCGCAATGTTTGAAGCATCATCGGTATTATGACAAGCTATAAAATGTGTCATCTTAGAGAATCTATCCACAAAACAAAAATAGAATCCCTCCCCTCCTTAGTCCTAGGCAACCCCAAAATAAAGTCCATAGAAATGTCAATCCAAGTTCTTTTTAAGAATAGCACGCAAAAGTGTTCCCAAAGTTCTATTGACAACTTCAGTTTGTCCATCCGTTTGAAGATGAAAATTAGTAGAAAATAACAATTTTGTGCCAAGTTTAGCCCATAAAGTCGTCCAAAAGTGACTCAAGAATTTAACATCGCGACCAGAAACATTATTCCTAGGCATGCCATGCAACCTAGCGACTTCTCTAAAGAACAAATCAGCAATGTTTGAAGCATCATCGGTATCATGACAAGCTATAAAATGTGCCATCTTAGAGAATCTATCCACAACAACAAAAATAGAATCCCTCCCCTTCTTAGTCCTAGGCAACCCCAAAATAAAGTCCATAGAAATTTCAATCCAAGTTCTTTTTAAGAATAGCACGCAAAAGTGTTCCCAAAGTTCTATAGACAACTTCAGTTTGTCCATCCGTTTGAGGTTGAAAAGTAGTAGAAAACAACAATTTTGTGGCAAGTTTAGCCCATAAAGTCTTCCAAAAGTAACTCAAGAATTTAACATCGTGACCAGAAACAATAGTCCTAGGCATGCCATGTAATCTAACGACTTCTCTAAAGAACAAATCCGCCATGTTTGAAGCATCATCGGTTTTATGACAAGCTATAAAATGTGACATCTTAGAAAATCTATCCACAACAACAAAAACAGAATCCCTCCCCTTCTTAGTCCTAGGCAACCCCAAAATAAAGTCCATAGAACTGTCAATCCAAGTTCTTTTTAAGAATAGCACGCAAAAGTGTTCCCAAAGTTCTATTGACAACTTCAGTTTGTCCATCCGTTTGAGGATGACAAGTAGTAGAAAATAACAATTTTGTGCCAAGTTTAGCCCATAAAGTCTTCCAAAAGTGACTCAAGAATTTAACATCGCGACCAGAAACAATAGTCTTAGGCATGCCATGCAACCTAACGACTTATCTAAAGAACAAATCCGCAATGTTTGAAGCATCATCCGTTTTATGACAAGCTATAAAATCTGCCATCTTAGAGAATCTATCCACAAAAACAAAAATAGAATCCCTCCCCTTCTTAGTCCTAGGCAACCCCAAAATAAAGTCCATAGAAATGTCAATCCAAGTTATTTTTAAGAATAGCACGCAAAAGTGTTCCCAAAGTTCTATTGACAACTTTAGTTTGTCCATCCGTTTGAAGATGAAAAGTAGTAAAAAACAACAATTTTTTGCCAAGTTTAGCCCATAAAGTCGTGCAAAAGTAACTCAAGAATTTAACATCGCGACCAGAAACAATATTCCTAGGCATGCCATGCAACCTAGCGACTTCTCTAAAGAACAAATCCGCAATGTTTGAAGCATCATCGGTATCATGACAAGCTATAAAATGTGCCATCTTAGAGAATCTATCCACAACAACAAAAATAGAATCCCTCCTCTTCTTAGTCCTAGGCAACCCCAAAATAAAATCCATAGAAATGTCAATCCAAGTTCTTTTTAAGAATAGCACGCAAAAGTGTTCCCCAAGTTCTATTGACAACTTCAGTTTGTCCATCCGTTTGAGGATGACAAGTAGTAGAAAACAACATTTTTGTGCCAAGTTTAGCCCATAATGTAATAGCCCAACCTTTTATCATGTTAACCCTTGTGGTTTATTATTGTTATGATCATGATTTATGCTTTACTGGTTGAGATTATGTTGAATGGTTATTGTTAATGGATATCTTTATTGAAACGGTTATTTTTTTGACATTATGTTCATAGTTGGTGATAGTTATGGAAATGAATGGGTAGAATAGAAAGTTGATCTTTAGCCAAATAGAAAATGGAAGTGCATAAAGGGTATGACAAATGTGACGGTAGTTGTGGTTTTTAGTATAATGTTTTGTATATTGATCCAATTGATATGAGGCCACCTCCATTAGAAAGATAAGATATAAGGCTATAACTTTCTTATTTTGAGTTTTGTTCAAATCCTTAGGGAAGAAGAGCCAAAAGCGGCCCGAAGTGTGTCGTGTGTTTCGTTGTTCCTGCACTGACACATGTTGGTAGAATGGGCATAACTCTTTGCTCAGACCTTCGAATGACCTGAAATTTGGAGGGGTTAAAGAAACCACATAGGGCTACAACTGTCATGTTTACCACTTTGGCTAATTCGGAAGAATAATTGAATTTTTGGCCCCTGGCAGTGGGTACACGGACCCCTACACGGGGTCCGGGTCTTGCCACGAAAAATAAGTGATTTACAGTGTGTACACGGACCTATACACGGAGGGGGGCACGGGGTCCGTGTCTATGGCATAGAAAACACGTTTTTGGTGTATTGGAAGGCTTATTTATGGATGAGTATAGATGTTTCTACTCATTTTCCTTCCATTCTTTTTCTTCTCCATCGGTTCTTGCTTTTCTTTCTCAAAGTTTCTCTCCAATATTTCTTTACCTCAAATCAAGTATTTAAGTGAAGTTCTTAAGTCCCTCAACCAAGGTTTCAAACTCCTCTAAGGTAAGAATTCTATTCTTGGAGTTTAGAAGGGTTTGAAGTAATGAGATGTTAAGTTAAATTGTTAATTTCTTGGATTCATGTTGATGATTGTTGGTTATTATTGTGTTTATGGATGTAGGAATCCAATCAAGGTTACATTAGCAACCATTGTGCTTGTGGTTGTAAGTAGAAGTTCTCTTTCAATTGCTCACATGATATTTATATGTATAAAAGCCATGTTTATTGATAATTAGCTCCTTTCATTGGTGTATACTTGAGTTATATCTTATTATATATTCATTGTTCAAGTATTTTCATTGAATTCATTGTTCAAGGAGCTAATAAACCTTTGTGTTCATCAAGTGTTTGATGTAATGCCTCAATGAAAGTCCCTATGATTAAAGTCAAGGAATGATAGTAATTCATGCATGTCATTGGCCAATCACATGATTATGAGTATCTCTCACAGTTTTGGTATATTTATATATCAAAGAGATACTATCCACAGGTCACAGGTCACGGTACTGTCATTTCCTTCCTTTAATTCATTATATGATACCCTTTACATTGATTTGAGATTTATGATTCATTCGTTATTGCCATTGCCACAGCCATGATCTAAGCCAAGCTATGTATATGTAATTGCTATGTACAGCTTCTTACTTACTGAGATTATTCTCATTCCAGTTATGTCATGTGATGCAGGTGATAAAAAGTGCTGAAATGGATTGTTCGAGGCAGAAGAAGTCATATAGAATGCCAAGGGAAAGACCTTTATCATGTTTCTTTTATTTGGGAACGAGTGAACACATGTGAAGTTTTAAAACCATCATGTATTTGGTTGAATGTGTTGGTTTGTTGTCATGTGTTGGAGAACATTTCATGAACGTTTATATATATATGTATAAATTATGTTTATGATGTAAAGGATATATTGTTCTTTCCCTTTTAAAAGTTAATGCTTCCGCGTATGTTAATTACTTAATTTAAATGTCATGGGAATGGGTTGTTTCAATTGGTATCAGAGCGAAAGTTCTTGGGCCGTATATGACTTCTTCTGCCTAGGACAATCCGGTATGTTTTCGATCCTGCATCTATTGATTTTAACTTTGAGCGTTGATCCTATTCCATTGTTATTGATGTATTTTCTTCCTATCTATGTTAAATTGAGCTTACGTGTAGGAAATGCCTCCTAAACGAAAGGTTACTGAAGGGGATGATAGAACCCCTACCACTGACAGGACTACCAACGTTGTAGATGAATTCAGTAAACTAATACAGGAACAGACGAAAGTTCACGGTGAACAAATCCAACAGTTATTGAGCATGCAAACTACGATTCAAGGTCGTGGTCAAGGCAGAACTGAAGGTTCTGAAGATGGTGCTTATGACCATTTCAGACGTATGAACCCTCCGGAGTTTATCGGTGGTTCTGATCCATTGGTGGCTCTAGAATGGATCAAGTCTTTGGAAGCCATCTTCGACTATTAGAAGTTCAATGATCAAGACAAGGTTAGTTGTGCAGTTTTTATGTTGGTCAAAGCAGCACGTATTTGGTGGGAAGCCACCAAGGTTACAGTGAATGTTCGTGAATTGAAATGGGATGCATTCAAAGAGCTTTTCTACACCAAATATTTTTCTCGAGAAGTTAAAGCGAAGAAGATGAAAGAATTTCTCGAGTTGCGACAAGCTGCCATGACTGTCAATGAGTATACTCTTAAATTTGAAGAAGGTTGTGTCTTTGTGCCTTTCATCGCCGAGAATGATAAAGATAAAGGAGAGCACTTTATTCGCGGCTTGAGACCCGAGATTCGACGAGATGTTCACATGGCTAAAGTGGTTTCTTATCAAGATATTGTTGAAAGGGCACTGCTAGCTGAACTTGATGAGCAAGAGATTGAAAAGGAAAGGCAGTTGAGAAGACAAACCTTTCAAGCCAAGAGTCAAGGTGCAAGTCCTTCTAGTCGAGGCGGCTTCAAAGGAAAGGGTAAAATGGAGCAACACAATAAACCTTCTGTGCCTTCTTCAGATGTGGAGAGATCGTTATGCCCTAAGTGTGGCAAGCCACACAAAGGTGAGTGTCTGGTTGGAAGTGGCCGATGTTACAGGTGCAAAGAAATGGGGCATACCGCACAAAAATGTCCTCTCTCCTCTGATAAAGGAAAATTTCAAGGAAGAATCTTTACGATGACAAAAGAAGGAGCCAATCCTGATTCTTCAGTCATATCAGGTAATGTTCTAATATCTGGAAAGGAAGCACTTACATTGATTGATACCGGTGCAACACATTCCTTTATGTCTGAAGTATTTATGCACTCCTTATCTCGCGAGCCTACTATCATGCCTTTACAATTCAATATTATGTTGCCTTCTGGTGACGAAATTCGTCCTACAAGTATTCTTAAGGCATGTCCAGTACAGATAGGTTCGAGATTGTTGTATGCTGATTTTATTGTAATTCCAATGGTTGCTTTCGATGTTATTTTGGGTATGGATTGGTTATACGCTTATCATGGTGTGATCAACTGTGTGGAAAAGACCGTGAGGTTTGTAACTGATGGTCATGAGGGTGATGAATTTATTGGGCCTGGTTCCTCGTTAAGTATTTCCCTTATTTCTTGTCTCCAAGATACGAAATTATTGAATAAGGGGTGTACTGGTTTTCTGGCCTTAGTATCGGATGTAAATAGGGACAATAATTTGCAAATTCAGGATATTGATGTGGTTCAGGAATATCATGACGTATTTGCTGATGATGTGCCTGGCTTACCTCCTGATCGAGAGGTAGAGTTTGTTATTGAATTGAGTCCAGGTACAGCCCCAATTTCTAAAGCTCCGTACAGAATGGCTCCAACTGAAATGAAAGAATTGAAGAATCAATTGCAGGAGCTATTAGATAAAGGGTTTATCCGTCCTAGTTCCTCGCCATGGGGAGCTCCGGTTTTGTTCGTGAAAAAGAAGGATGGATCATTGAGGTTATGCATTGATTATCGTGAACTCAACAAGGTAACTATTAAAAATAAATATCCTTTACCTCGAATCGATGAACTTTTTGATCAATTGCAAGGGGCCACTGTATTTTCAAAAATCGATCTTCGATCCGGATATCATCAATTGAAGGTAAAAACGGAGGACATACCCAAGACTGCTTTTAGAACGAGGTATGGCCATTATGAATTTTTGGTGATGTCGTTTGGATTAACTAATGCTCCTTCAGTGTTTATGGATTTGATGAATCGTGTCTTTAAGCCGTATTTAGATACTTTTGTCATTGTTTTTATTGATGACATTCTGATCTACTCAAAGACACGAGAACTTCATAGGGAGCATTTGAGGATCATATTACAGACATTGAGGGAGAAGCAATTGTATGCGAAGTTAAAGAAATGTGAGTTCTGGTTAGAGCAAGTGGCATTTTTGGGCCACATCTGTTAGAGTAGGTGCCCGTCGAGCCAAGTGTTGGCCGAGTGTTCACAATGAAACTCTATGTATAAGCAATCTTTATTTTAGTAATATTTGATATTATTATTTTGGCACATCTTTATCTGTATACCCATGCTAGTTGCATAGATAAAGCCCTTGAATAAACAAATAGTAGAAAGAATATGATATGCTGATATGATGAGTATCATGAAACTCATATTCGTAATACTGTATATTCTAAACGGTTCCTAGTCGATTCAGCCGCCACTAAGAAGGATATAGGCCGCTCGAGTTAGAGACTAGTATCTGCGATGTGAGTACCATGTTTCATTGGTAGGGGACATTGTGATGTCCGAGCATGCAGATAGGTGCTCCTGGTAGAGTGCACTGAACAACCCTCCATTAAAGGACTTTCCAAGTGGTTCTCACTTATCGAGTGGAAACGTCCTAGTTTATGGTTGTACACCATTAGTCCTTATGACCCGGGACAACATTGAGACTCTATGTGCTAGCATTTCACTTTGACTTGTTTACCGACTCTTATGGGGTCATCAGGTGGCAAGGTTGGGTGTCATGTCGAAACATATAGGAGTCGATGCATTGTAGTCGGGGATTCACCGCTTACCTTCGGGTATGGATATCCTATGTGTTATCATGTGTATGTAGGTTGAAATCTCTGGCCAGAGTATGGTGGTAATTATGAAAGGGGTTTCATAGATTACACCATCGATGCAACTACGACATTACACATAGTATCGATTCATTGACAACTCTCGATAAACCAATGGTTGTCGAATCGATCGGGTTATATGAGTTGAAGGGACCGTACTGTACGCTAACCATAATAGAATGGTTCTTGCAGGCACTATCATTTGATACCTAGGGAATCATGTAAGCGATGCTGCTAGGCGTTTAACATGATTGGTTGGGTACTATCAGACTTGAGTTCTGACGTTCTTGTTATTAAGGAGTTGATAAGTAAGAATGGAACAATTGGGGTATGCTCATATAAGGACATGTTTAGTCCGAATCACATGGAGATGTGAACCCACGGCTAGTTGTATCAATGAACCATTGAGGGCCACACAAGTACTAGCTTTCTAGATCCCGTTGAGAAGTAAAAATAGTTCAATGTGTTGAACGGCTTATAAAGGAGTTTATAAGCGTAAGGAAAATTAGAAGTATGACTTCTATAAAGGAGAAAATAGTTCAATGTGTTGAACGACTTATAAATGAGTTTATAAGTGTAAAGAAAAATAGAAGTATGACTTCTATGAGAGAAATGTAAATTTTAATTTATGGAAGTGTTCCTAAATTAAAAGTTGGCCAAGTGAATAATGTATTTGAAAATTGTGATTTTCATAAACATTATTATGGACTAAATTAAATTAATTCAAGTGTTGAATTTATTAAACGCTAGTGGACCTAGTAGAGTTCAAATAATTAAATTAATTCAAGTGTTGAATTAATTAAATTATATTGAGTTTTGTAGAGCTCAATTTAAATTAATTATTGAACTAGTGGGACTTGGGTAAATTCAAGTAATGTTTAATTAGTCTCAAATATGTTTGAGATAATTAAATTTAGTCCATGGTTTTTAATTTGTTAAAAACCATATAATGCGCATGGGAGGTGAAAGGTTGGGAGACTACTTTTTGATTTTTCAAGGCATAGCATGCACCTTTTTGACTCTACTTTTCCCACAACCAAAAAAATGTCTCTCCTTCTCTCCAAGGATGAATAGTGCCGAAAATACTATTAACTTTCTCTCCAATTTTTCTTTCTTCAATGGTTGAAGAAACACTCTCTTCTCAAATGAAAAATCCTCATATTTTTCTAGTGCAAAATATGAGGGGATCTACCTAGTTGGTGGTGGGCTTAATTTGAAGGAAATATTCAAGGTAGGAGGAAGCTTGTAGATTTCTTCATGCCATTCAAGAGCTTTGTTGTTTAACAACAAAGTTGGAGCCATCATCAATCTTTTAAGATTGATAGGTAACGATTTTCTTACACCCTATGTATGACAATGGTGTTTAAATGTATTTGCTACAACAAAATGATTGTGACCGAAAATTTATTCTGGAAAATTCGATTTTATAACTTCCGTTGCGCTTCCGGTCACCGTAACCGATCCCCTTTCAAGATCGTGTCAAAAGAAGGAATAGCGTTTGATCCATCCAAGATTGAATCTATTAAGCAATGGTCCATTCCAAAGACAGTTTCAGAGGTACGAAGTTTTCTTGGCTTGGCAGGGTATTACAGACGCTTCATAGCAGACTTCTCGAAAATAGCATTGCCATTGACAAGCTTGACACGGAAAGCTATCAAGTTCGAATGGACCATTGAGTGTCAACAAGCATTCCAAACATTGAAAGATAAGTTAACCTCTGCCCCTGTATTAGTACTTCCCTGTGGTACTGAAGATTTTGTTGTGTATACAGATGCTTCAAAGCAGGGGTTAGGTGCTGTATTGATGCAACGTGGGAAAGTGATTGCATATGCTTCACGTCAGCTAAAAGACTACGAGAAGAATTATCCCACGCATGATTTGGAGTTGGCCGCTGTAGTGTTCGCCTTAAAGATTTGGCGGCACTATTTATATGGTGAGAAGTGTGAAATTTTTACTGATCACAAAAGTTTGAGTTATTTGTTTTCACAGAAAGAATTAAATATGAGGCAGCGGAGGTGGTTGGAATTGGTAAAAGATTATGATTGCATGATTAGCTATCATCCTGGAAAAGCTAATGTCGTTGCAGATGCTTTAAGCCGTAAATCCAGTTATTTATTGGGCTCCATGATTCAGAAACCGTTATTACTCGATTTGCAAAGGAACAAAATAACTCTGGTATCTCCAGGTACAGTAAGTCAATTATCTGCATTAGTTCTTCGCTCTACTCTGATTGATCGAATTCTTAAGGAGCAGCAATTGGATATTCAGTTACTAGAGTTGAAGAATAAACATGATTTAACAGGAGTTTCTGAATTTGGTTGGAATCGTGATAGTTTATTGACCTTTCGAGGTAGAATTTGTATTCCAAGGGGTGATGACATTCGGAAAGATATACTTATTGAAGCTCATACAGCGCCATATTCAGTTCATCCTGGCAGTACCAAAATGTATCATGATCTTCGACGTCTTTATTGGTGGCCAGGTATGAAGAAAGATATCATGTTATTTATTTCTGAATGTCTAACCTGTCAGCAGGTTAAGATTGAACATCAAAGGCCTGCTGGAACTTTGCAATCTCTCCCAATACCTCAATGGAAATGGGAGCATATCACTATGGACTTCGTAACAGGACTTCCAAGAACACCAAAAGGTTACAACTCCATCTGGGTAATTGTTGATAGGTTAACCAAGTCGGCTCATTTTCTGCCGGTCAAAACGACGTTTACAATGAACCAGTATGCTGAAGTCTATGTGGCTGAGATTGTAAGACTTCATGGAATCTCTGTATCAATTGTATCTGATCGTGACCCGAGGTTTACTTCTGAATTCTGGAAAAGTTTGCATAGAGCCTTGGGCACAAAGTTGGCTTTTATCACAGCATATCATCCTCAAAGTGATGGGCAGTCAGAGAGGGTGATTCAAATTCTTGAAGATATGTTACGAGACTGTACGATTGATTTCACGGGAAGTTGGGATTCTAAGTTACCTTTGGTGGAATTCACGTATAATAACAGCTACCAGTCTTCAATCAGCATGGCACCCTACGAGGCTTTATATGGAAGAAAGTGCCGATCTCCATTGTACTGGGAAGAGGTAGGTGAAAGGAAGATGTTGGGCCCAGAATTGGTTCAACAAACAGCAGATGTTGTGGCATTGATCCAAGAAAGAATGAAGACCGCTCAGTCTAGACAAAAAAGTTATGCTGATGTACGACGACGGCCATTGGCATTCGAGGTTGGTGATCATGTGTTTATTAAAATAGCTCCTCTCAAGGGAGTTATGCGATTTGGCAAGAAAGGCAAACTAAGTCCTCGATACATTGGGCCGTTTGAAATTCTCGACAAGATTGGAGACTGAGCCTATCGTCTTGCATTGCCACCAGACTTGGATCGAATGCACAATGTCTTTCATGTGTCTATGCTACGCAAATATCTTCCCAATCCATCTCATGTTCTTCGACATGAATCATTAGATCTTTTGCCTAATTTAAGCTACGAAGAAGTGCCGGTTCAAATACTTGATCGTAAGGTTAAGGTGTTAAGAAACAAAAATATTGGTATTGTCAAAGTCCTTTGGAGAAATCAAGTGATTGAGGAGGCGACTTGGGAACCGGAAGAAGAAATGAAACATCGCTATCCCAATTTATTCAAAGGTAAGTAAATTTCGGGGACGAAATTTTTATAAGGAGGGGAGATTGTAATAGCCCAACCTTTTATCATGTTAACCCTTGTGGTTTATTATTGTTATGATCATGATTTATGCTTTACTGGTTGAGATTATGTTGAATGGTTATTGTTCATGGATATCTTTATTGAAACGGTTATTGTTTTGACATTATGTTCATAGTTGGTGATAGTTATGGAAATGAATGGGTAGAATAGAAAGTTGATCTTTAGCCAAATAGAAAATGGAAGTGCATAAAGGGTATGACAAATGTGAAGGTAGTTGTGGTTTTTAGTATAATGTTTTGTATATTGATCCAATTGATATGAGGCCACCTCCATTAGAAGGATAAGATATAAGGCTATAACTTTCTTATTTTGAGTTTTGTTCAAATCCTTAGGGAAGACGAGCCAAAAGCGGCCCGAAGTGTGTCGTGTGTTTCGTTGTTCCTGCACTGACACATGTTGGTAGAATGGGCATAACTCTTTGCTCAGACCTCCGAATGACCTGAAATTTGGAGGGGTTAAAGAAAACACATAGGGCTACAACTTTCATATTTACCACTTTGGCTAATTCGGAAGAACAATTGCAGTTTTGGCCCCTGGCAGTGGGTACACGGACCCCTACACGGACCCCTACACGGGGTCCGGGTCTTGCCACGAAAAATAAGTGATTTACAGTGTGTACACGGACCTATACACGGAGAGGAGCACGGGGTCCGTGTCTATGGCATAGAAAACACGTTTTTGGTGTATTGGAAGGCTTATTTATGGATGAGTATTGATGTTTCTACTCATTTTCCTTCCATTCTTTTTCTTCTCCATCGGTTCTTGCTTTTCTTTCTCAATGTTTCTCTCCAATATTTCTTTACCTCAAATCAAGTATTTAAGTGAAGTTCTTAAGTCCCTCAACCAAGGTTTCAAACTCCTCTAGGGTAAGAATTCTATTCTTGGAGTTTAGAAGGGTTTGAAGTAATGAGATGTTAAGTTAAATTGTTAATTTCTTGGATTCATGTTGATGATTGTTGGTTATTATTGTGTTTATGGATGTAGGAATCCAATCAAGGTTACATTAGCAACCATTGTGCTTGTGGTTGTAAGTAGAAGTTCTCTTTCAATTGCTCACATGATATTTATATGTATAAAAGCCATGTTTATTGATAATTAGCTCCTTTCATTGGTGTATACTTGAGTTATATCTTATTATATATTCATTGTTCAAGTATTTTCATTGAATTCATTGTTCAAGGAGCTAATAAACCTTTGTGTTCATCAAGTGTTTGATGTAATGCCTCAATGAAAGTCCCTATGATTAAAGTCAAGGAATGATAGTAATTCATGCATGTCATTGGCCAATCACATGATTATGAGTATCTCTCACAGTTTTGGTATATTTATATATCAAAGAGATACTATCCACAGGTCACAGGTCACAGGTCACGGTACTGTCATTTCCTTCCTTTAATTCATTATATGATACCCTTTACATTGATTTGAGATTTATGATTCATTCGTTATTGCCATTGCCACAGCCATGATCTAAGCCAAGCTATGTATATGTAATTGCTATGTACAGCTTCTTACTTACTGAGATTATTCTCATTCCAGTTATGTCATGTGATGCAGGTGATAAAAAGTGCTGAAATGGATTGTTCGAGGCAGAAGAAGTCATATAGAATGCCAAGGGAAAGACCTTTATCATGTTTCTTTTATTTGGGAACGAGTGAACACATGTGAAGTTTTAAAACCATCATGTATTTGGTTGAATGTGTTGGTTTGTTGTCATGTGTTGGAGAACATTTCATGAACGTTTATATATATATGTATGAATTATGTTTATGATGTAAAGGATATATTGTTAAAGCCCTTTTAAAAGTTAATGCTTCCGTGTATGTTAATTACTTAATTTAAATGTCATGAGAATGGGTTGTTTCACATAAAGTCTTCCAAAAGTAACTCAAGAATTTAACATCGCGACCAGAAACAATAGTCCTAGGCATGCCATGCAACCTAACGACTTCTCTAAAGAACAAATCCGCAATGTTTGAAGCATCATCGGTTTTATGACAAGCTATAAAATGTGCCATCTTAGAGAATCTATCCACAACAACAAAAATAGAATCCTTCCCCTTCTTAGTCCTAGGCAACCCCAAAATAAAGTCCATAGAAATGTCAATTTAAGTTCTTTTTAAGAATAGCACGCAAAAGTGTTCCCAAAGTTCTATTGACAACTTAAGTTTGTCCATCCGTTTGAGGATGACAAGTAGTAGAAAACAACAATTTTGTGCCAAGTTTAGCCCATAAAGTCTTCCAAAAGCAACTCAAGAATTTAACATCGCGACCAGAAACAATAGTCTTAGGCATGCCATGCAACCTAACGACTTCTCTAAAGAACAAATCCGCAATGTTTGAAGCATCATCGGTTTTATGACAACCTATAAAATGTGCCATCTTAGAGAATCTACCCACAAAAACAAAAATAGAATCCCTCCCCTCCTTAGTCCTAGGCAACCCCAAAATAAAGTCCATAGAAATGTCAATCCAAGTTCTTTTTAAGAATAGCACGAAAAAGTGTTCCCAAAGTTCTATTGACAACTTCAGTTTGTCCATCCGTTTGAAGATGAAAATTAGTAAAAAACAACAATTTTGTGCCAAGTTTAGCCCATAAAGTCGTCCAAAAGTGACTCAAGAATTTAACATCGCGACCAGAAACAATATTCCTAGGCATGCCATGCAACCTAGCGACTTCTCTAAAGAACAAATCCGCAATGTTTGAAGCATCATCGGTATCATGACAAGCTATAAAATGTGCCATCTTAGAGAATCTATCCACAACAACAAAAGTAGAATCCCTCCCCTTCTTATTCCTAGGCAACCCCAAAATAAAGTCCATAGAAATGTCAATCCAAGTTCTTTTTAAGAATAGCACGCAAAAGTGTTCCCAAAGTTCTATTGACAACCTTCAGTTTGCCCATCCGTTTGAGGATTACAAGTAGTAGAAAACAACAATTTTGTGCCAAGTTTAGCCCATAAAGTATTCCAAAAGTAACTCAAAAATTTAACATCGCGACCAGAAACAATAGTCCTAGGCATTCCATGCAACCTAACGACTTCTCTAAAGAACAAATCCGCCATGTTTGAAGCCTCATCGGTTTTATGACAAGCTATAAAATGTGCCATCTTAGAGAATCTATCCACAACAACAAAAATAGAATCCTTCCCCTTCTTAGTCTCATGCAACCCCAAAATAAAGTCCATAGAAATGTCAATCCAAGTTCTTTTTAAGAATAGCACGCAAAAGTGTTCCCAATGTTCTATTGACTACTTCAGTTTGTTCATCCGTTTGACGATGACAAGTAGTAGAAAACAACAATTTTGTGCCAAGTTTAGCCCATAATGTCTTCCAAAAGTAACTCAAGAATTTAACATCGCGACCAGAAACAATAGTCCTAGGCATGCCATGCAACCTAACGACTTCTCTAAAGAAAAAATCCGCCATGTTTGAAGCATCATCGGTTTTATAACAAGCTATAAAATGTGCCATCTTAGAGAATATTTCCACAACAACAAAAATAGAATCCCTCCCCTTCTTAGTCCAAGGCAACCCCAAAATAATGTCCATAGAAATGTCAATCCAAGTTCTTTTTAAGAATAGCACGCAAAAGTGTTCCCAAAGTTCTATTGATAACTTCAGTTTGTCCATCCGTTTGAGGATGACAAGTAGTAGAAAACAACAATTTTGTTCCAAGTTTAGCCCATAAAGTCTTCCAAAAGTAACTCAAGAATTTAACATCGCGACCAGAAACAATAGTCCTAGGCATGCCATGCAACCTAACGACTTCTCTAAAGAAAAAATCCGCAATGTTTGAAGCATCATCGGTTTTATGACATGCTATAAAATGTGCCATCTTAGAGAATATTTCCACAACAACAAAAATAGAATCCCTCTCCTTCTTAGTCCAAGGCAACCCCAAAATAATGTCCATAGAAATGTGCCATGCAACCTAACGACTTCTCTAAAGAACAAATCCGCAATGTTTGAAGCATCATCGGTTTTATGACAAGCTATAAAATGTGCCATCTTAGAGAATCTATCCACAAAAAAAAAAATAGAATCTCTTCCCTTCTTAGTCCTAGGCAACCCTAAAATAAAGTCCATAGAAATGTCAATCCAAGTTCTTTTTAAGAATAGCACACAAAAGTGTTCCCAAAGTTCTATTGACAACTTCAGTTTGTCCATCTGTTTGAGGATGACAAGTAGTAGAAAACAACAATTTTGTGCCAAGTTAATCCCATAAAGTCTTCCAAAAGTAACTCAAGATTTTAACATCGCGACCAGAAACAATAGTCCTAGGCATGCCATGCGACCTAACGACTTCTCTAAAGAACAAATCCGCAATGTTTGAACCATCATCGGTTTTATGACAAGCTATAAAATGTGCCATCTTAGAGAACCTATCCACAACAACAAAAATAGAATCCCTCCCCTTCTTAGTCCTAGGCAACCCCAAAATAAAGTCCATAGAAATGTCAATCCAAATTCTTTTTAAGAATAGCACGCAAAAGTGTTCCCTAAGTTCTGGTGACAACTTCAGTTTGTCCATCCGTTTGAGGATGACAAGTAGTAGAAAACAACAATTTTGTGCTAAGTTTAGCCCACAAAGTCTTCCAAAAGTAACTCAAGAATTTTACATCGCGACCAGAAACAATAGTCCTAGGCATGCCATGCAACCTAACGACTTCTCTAAGAAAAAATCCGCAATGTTTGAAGCATCATCGGTTTTATGACAAGCTATAAAATGTGCCATCTTAGAGAATATTTCCACAACAACAAAAATAGAATCCATCCCCTTCTTAGTCCTAGGCAACCCCAAAAAAAAGTCCATAGAAATGTTAATCCAAGTTCTTTTTAAGAATAGCACGCAAAAGTGTTTCCAAAGTTCTATTGACAACTTCAGTTTGTCCATCCGTTTGAGGTTGAAAAGTAGTTGAAAACAACAATTTTGTGCCAAGTTTAGCCCGTAAAGTCTTCCAAAAGTAACTCAAGAATTTAACATCACGACCAGAAACAATAGTCCTAGGCATGCCATGCAACCTAACGACTTCTCTAAAGAAAAAATCCGCCATGTTTGAAGCATCATCGGTTTTATGACAAGCTATAAAATGTGTCATCTTAGAAAATCTATCCACAACAACAAAAACAGAATCCCTCCCCTTCTTAGTCCTAGGCAACTACAAAATAAAGTCCAAAGAACTGTCAATCCAAGTTCTTTTTAAGAATAGCACGCAAAAGTGTTCCCAAAGTTCTATTGACAACTTAAGTTTGTCCATCCGTTTGAGGATGACAAGTAGTAGAAAACAACAATTTTGTGCCAAGTTTAGCCCATAAAGTCTTCCAAAAGTAACTCAAGAATTTAACATCGCGACCAGAAACAATAGTCTTAGGCATGCCATGCAACCTAACGACTTATCTAAAGAACAAATCCGCAATGTTTGAAGCATCATCGGTTTTATGACGAGCTATAAATTGTGCCATCTTAGAGAATCTATCCACAAAAACAAAAATAGAATCCCTCTCCTTCTTAGTCCTAGGCAACCCCAAAATAAAGTCCATAGAAATGTCAATCCAAGTTCTTTTTAAGAATAGCACGCAAAAGTGTTCCCATAGTTCTATTGACAACTTCAGTTTGTCCATCCGTTTGAAGATGAAAAGTAGTAGAAAACAACAATTTTGTGCCAAGTTTAGCACATAAAGACGTCCAAAAGTAACTCAAGAATTTAACATCGCGACCAGAAACAATATTCCTAGGCATGCCATGCAACCTAGCGACTTCTCTAAAGAACAAATCCGCAATGTTTGAAGCATCATCGTTATCATGACAAGCTATAAAATGTGCCATCTTAGAGAATCTATCCACAACAACAAAAATAGAATTCCTCCTCTTCTTAGTCCTAGGCAACCCCAAAATAAAATCCATAGAAATGTCAATCCAAGTTCTTTTTAAGAATAGCACGCAAAAGTGTTCCCCAAGTTCTATTGACAACTTCAGTTTGTCCATCCGTTTGAGGATGACAAGTAGTAGAAAACAACAATTTTGTGCCAAGTTTAGCCCATAAAGTCTTCCAAAAGTAACTCAAGAATTTAACATCGCGACAAGAAACAATAGTCCTAGGCATGCCATGCAACCTAACGACTTCTCTAAAGAACAAATCCGCAATGTTTGAAGCATCATCGGTTTTATGACAAGCTATAAAATGTGCCATCTTAGAGAATCTATCCACAACAACAAAAATAGAATCCTTCCCCTTCTTAGTCCTAGGCAACCCCAAAATAAAGTCCATAGAAATGTCAATCCAAGTTCTTTTTAAGAATAGCACGCAAAAGTGTTCCCAAAGTTCTATTGACTACTTCAATTTTTCCATCCGTTTGAGGATGACAAGTAGTAGAAAACAACAATTTTGTGCTAAGTTTAGCCCACAAAGACTTCCAAAAGTAACTCAAGAATTTAACATCGCGACCAGAAACAATAGTCCTATGCATGCCATGCAACCTAACGACTTCTCTAAAGAAAAAATCCGCAATGTTTGAAGCATCATCGGTTTTATGAAAAGCTATAAAATGTGCCATCTTAGAGAATCTTTCCACAACAACAAAAATAGAATCCCTCCCCTTCTTAGTCCTAGGCAACCCCAAAAAAAAGTCCATAGAAATGTTAATCCAAGTTCTTTTTAAGAATAGCACGCAAAAGTGTTCCCAAAGTTCTATTGACAACTTCAGTTTGCCCATCCGTTTGAGGATGAAAAGTAGTAGAAAACAACAATTTTGTGCCAAGTTTAGCCCATAAAGTCTTCCAAAAGTAACTCAAGAATTTAACATCGCGACCATAAACAATAGTCCTAGGCATGCCATGTAACCTAACGACTTCTCTAAAGAACAAATCCGCCATGTTTGTAATGCCCGAGAAGTAATTACTGTAATTAACAATGATTGATTTATCATTTCATGTGATTATGACGGGATTAATCGGGACACCGAGAAACGTATTCAGAACGAAATTATGTAATGTGCAGTGTGAGCAGCACCGCATCCGCGGCCTAGGAAGCATCGAACCCGCGGTTGGGCTTCGGGATATATTGCGCATCGATGCAGTAGCAAGACCGCACCCACGGTGTGGGAGCGCACCCGCGGTGCAGCAACGACCGCACCCGCGGTGTTGCGTGTTGCGCGGAAAATGAGCCACTTGCCCTGATGCATGCGCGAGTTGTCTAGATATATAAATATAGACATGCAAGTCGGTTTTCAGAAGGTAAAAATCGAGAAAGTGTCGAGGGAGATTTGTGAAAAGTCCTTACGCCTTTATCTTTCAATCCGTCCGTCCGAATTTGAATCCGACTTCGGTATCGAGTTCCTAGCGACGTAGGCTACAACTTGACGTAAGTTTTACTACGTTTTGACATGTTTTAGAATTATGATATTGTCAGAACTGAATGGAACTCATATATGCTGTTCTTGACATATGAGACATTATAGAATCGAAGTCAGACTAAGAAACGGACTGATTATGGAATTGTTATGAATTTTTAGGGTATATTGATTTATACCAGACAGATCTGAATTGTGATTGGATTACAGATTGTATTGGATATGAGTTATGGATTGTAAATATTATCTGTTGAATTGGTATTGACGGGGATATTGAAATTGTACCGTTATACCGTTGATTTGAATTAAATCTAGATTCATCAGATAGTTATTGAGTTGAACGGTATATTGACATGAGATTATTGATATTGTCATTGCCGGACAGGCTGTGAGTTCAGGACATCGACAGAGCCAGAAACCGACGAAAGAAAGGTATAAGTCAATGTGGTATTGGGAGATGGACTTGAGTCGGTTTGGAATTGAGTTTCCCTAAATCACATACTTTACTTTATTGCATTGATATCTGCATTGAATTGATGATATACTTGTGCTCTTGATTTTAGATGACAGGTATTAGACGATTTATCTTGTGACAGAAGTGCCTGATAGTGGTGGAATCGCCACGGGCACATTGCACGATGTTTCAAGATAGAATATTAAAGATAGAACTGCAGTCCATGATGGATAGGTCAGGACACCGGATGTTTGGTTATATCGAGTAATAGGAAATGGGAATTCGTCTATTACGGAATTCGATATAGGAATACCAGGATATTGGTTATATCGAGTAATAGGAATACGGTTCCTTCTATTACGGAATTCGATATAGGAATACCACATCTGGCAACCGGGATCCCTAGACTAGGATTGAGTCTAGTCTGAAACGTGGAGTCACGTATATGTCGACAGTCTATGATTGATTATGTTTCAGAGTTTGACACATATATCTGTTACCTGATTACATGCTTTATATGGTTTTATATGATTGCATGTTTCATTGATTTATACTGGGGATTATATTCTCACCGGTATATCCGGCTGTTGTCTTGTTTGTATGTGTACTTGAAAACAGGTGGGACAGGTCCAGGGTCGAGGAGATGAAGAGCTAGATCGTGATTAGAGTGGTGGCACCGGACTTGGACTAGATGTAGGGTTGAACACTTGACTTTAGTTTTTAAACCCTAGTTTGAATAAATGTTTATGATACAGGACTTGTATTTTATATATACTGATATGTATATATGTCTTGATTTCACAACGTTCCGCATTTTAGAAAGAAAAAATTTTGAGACCCTGTTTTATAATCGATTAATTAGTCTCAATGATGATTAAGAACGTGATTAGCGTCCGTGTAACGCCCCGAAAATTTTAAGGTCCACGCAAACCACGTGCATGCAATTATTAAATTCTTTGTATTTTAATTAAATATTTTAATTGCATGAATTAATTATTTTGTGCATATTTTCATGTTTAAAATATATTCTTCTACATGATTGCATTAAAATGTATTTTTAAAGGTTATTCGAGTTGCGATCGAGGAACGGAGACCGATGGCTGAAAAAAATAGAAAATGATTTTATTAAATGATTGTTTTAATTATTTAAAACTAAGGGTGATGCTTTTTCTTATTTTTTTAAAATATGGGGTTTTTGAGATTATTTTATACGCCGGGACGTAATTTTTATCGGTGTTGGTTTTTCAACAAGGAAAAATACGAACGTTTGACAACCCGGCTAATTAAGTCACAAACTTATTTTGACAAACCTATTTTAATATTTTATTTAAATCCTAATTAGACTAATGGGCCTAATTTAATGGCTTGATAGGCCTAAGGCCTAGTTAGTAGTTTAATGAGTATTTAAAAGGTTAAACCCCTTCCCCATCACACTTAATTCACGCCTCCCTCTCTTTTAAAATTCAGAAACACTCCCCAAATACCATCATCATACACGGCACACACATCACAAAATTTAGAGAAAGTTTGAAGAAAAATTCAAGAGAAAAAGCAAGCCATCGTCTCGTCGTCACCGTTCTTCAATCGCCAACGTTTTTCGTGCGTTTAAAACGCAAAGGCACGCCATACATCTCCTTTTCTCATCCATCATATCATATTATTGTTTGAATTATTGTATGAATGAAGAACATGAATTATTTTTCAGAAATTACTGTATGTTGCATGTATACATGAGGGAACTTGATTTTGAATCCAATAACTTGTAAATTTATCACGTTAAGGGGGCTGCCATGAACTTAGGTTGGAACAACTGGTGTTTATGCATGATTTAGAGTCCTAGCACCCTCACCTTAAACACCAAAATCGCAGAAAACAAGAAATAAACAAGCTGGAACCAATTTTCTGTTTTGGGTGAAGTGTGGCACGTTTTTGGGGCAAGGCTTAGCATGGCTTGGTTCGGCTGGGGCCAAGGCAAGCTAGGGTCACGTATGTGTCGAGTGAAGAGTCCTAGCCACGCTAGGACTCGAGACCACGGGCTGGGGAGGAGTCCTTGCCAAGGAGGACTCCACCCGAGAGCATGTGTAACAGCGCAGGTCTCAGCTCTTGGAGGGAGGAGAGAGGGCTTGGCCAGGGGCTTTGGGGCGAACCAGGCTAGGTCCTTAGGGTCCTAGGATGATGGGCATGGGTCGGGCCAGGGTCTGGGGCAGATGGGTTGGCCGCTGGTCCAAGGAACGAGAGGAAAGTTCTTGGCAGCAAGCTTGGGCGTGAGGTGCTGTCAAGTTTCAGGGGTTGGCTGCTCGGGTCTGGGCGCTTGGGTTGGTCTGGGCATGGTATGGGCATGGTATAGGGAAGGTTAGTGTCGTGTGGGCTCGGTGGGGGCTTGGTTGGAAGAGTCCTAGTTAGGTTAGGTGTCCTAGACATACAAGGAAGCACCCACACAACACAACAGATTTTTGGGTCAACTTCAGTAGGATTTTTGAGCGGGTTAGGGTCATGTGTTCGGGCTGGGCTTTCACAGTAGGGTCCCTAGATGGGTTGGCTAAGTTTTGGTTCAAGGTGGCTCGGGCGTGGCTCGGGTAAATTAGGAGATTGCTCGGTGCGTTCGATAAGGTGTCAAAACGAAAATAATAAAGCTAAATTTAAATCCAAGGGTCCATGGGGGTGGCTCATGACTTGAAAGGGTAGAATAAATCATAAAAAGGTTATGGTAAAAATTTGGGATCAAATTAACGAGTTTTAGATTTAATCGGGATTTAATCGCCGCACGAAACGCTAATAACGAGTTAATTGAAAAGCCTAGTTTTAAGCTTCATAAAATGATGAAAAACTAGTTTTAAGCTTAAATAATTATTATAAGTCTAAGTTTTTAATTTGGGAATTTTATATTAAGGTTTGGTTTAATTCGGGATTAAAACGCATTAATACGTCACATTTAAAGAATAAATTAAAAATCATCGATTTAAGCCAAATAAAAATATGAGAAAATTCATGTAGGCTTAAATAATTATTTGGGACATATTAGAGTCAAGAAATCAAGAAAATAGTCGGAAACGTAAAATGTCGCGTCCAGAGGTAAAACGGTAATTTTACACCTAGAAATTAGTAAACGTCATGGCAGTGCCCTATTTGCTGTTTATATGCTAATATGATTATTCTAAATGTTTATGAATGTTCACGAGTTGAAATGATTATTTTATGATTTTAAATGGTCATTTTAAAGGTCTATGGATTTTTATGATGAAACGACAACGTTAAAGGACATGTTGCATGCTTGGTTTAAAATGAAAAATGTTATATACATGATTTTATGAAAGTGATGATAACATGTTGAAGGATGGGAAAGGATTGTGACTAACACGATGATATGTTGGGGATATCGTGAGGGTTATGGTCCCAGTGGGAGCCCGACGATCGTATTTCCTTGGATACGGATATGTATATGTATATGTATATGATGATATGTTAATACGTAAGGCCAGGGCCCAGTTGACCGGTGAGAGTGTTGCTGGTGTCCCCCGCCGCCCAGTACTGTGGTTACATGTAGATGGATCCATCGCCTAACACGTATATGAAAGTCACAATCAACGATCTGAATTCAACAAACACGAACATGAACATGAATACGAATATATATATGGATACGAATATGGACATGAATATGAATATGTTTAAGTGATATGTTTATGCCTTTTGAAAATGTTTTTATGCATCATGAAAATGTTTACGAAAACGTTTATGTTTAAAGTTTATGCATCTTCATGAAAACGATATTTTAAGTACAAGTACTTTTCACCGTTATATGTTAACTGTATTATGTATTACTCGTTATAAAGATTATGGTGTGTTGAGTCTTTAGACTCACTAGGTGTGATGGATGCAGGTGGTTCTGAGGAAGGTCTTGATGAGTGATACTACTGGACTGATGGCGCACACAACCCGAGGACCAGCGCATTATTTTCCGCATTACGTTTTATGATTTCTTTTAAAGATTTTAAGACCATTTATTTACGCTTTTGAGAGGTTTTTGGAGAGTTTAGTATGGGCTACACTTTTCAACATTTATTGCTTTTTAGGTTTGGTAAAACGTTTTACGATTTCTGGTTTGACTATTCCTTTCAATTTTCAAATACTAGTTGGATGATTTACTTTAAAAGGGTGCAAGATTATTTTTATGTGCTTGTGCATGCAATGACCGAAAATGTGAGAGATTTAAAAAAAAAAATAAAAAATTTTACTAGTACTTTTAAAGCAATAAAAGATGAGGACGTTTCAGTTGGTATCAGAGCAAAGGTTCCTGTAAAGGGTTGTGCCACCATCAGCGCCAGGAAGATCAGTCGTCAAGCCTCAAGTTGTAAGTTTACATGCTTTATATGATTTTATGATATTACCTGCATACGTACATGAATTATATGTTTACGTCACATGTTTAATAGCATTATGAGGATAAATGTTTTACATGCTCTAGAATTTTTATACGTAACACGATATGAAATAAGAAAGTATTTGATTTCAACGCATGTCGGTTTGTGGTGGAATTGGACTATATTTATTTTTTTGGGTTTTAGTATTGACGTTCTCATTTTTGGGTTATAAGTTGATCGTGAATATGATGAAATTTTTGGGACATGTAGATTTTCTAAGAAAATATTTATGATTCATGGTTACTAGTCGAATTAATTTTTGGGAATTAGACGTAAGGAATAATGATGGATTTACAACGACTTTGGGAATAAGAAAATGTATAAATTGAGATTTTAAGTTTTGATGAAATGTAATATTGGTTATAGGAATTGATTTTTGGGTAAATAAGTTTAAATTTATCGAAATTATGTTTTGGGAAACCCGTAGAAAGAAATTAAGAATGATAAAAACTTATGGGTTAATCGTAGGATTTTCGAAATTAAGGACCAATTAAGATAATTTTTGAGGAAATTAAGAATTTATTTTGCAATTATTAAAGAAATTTGGGGACTAGTTAGCAATAAGAACAAATTGAATGGGTTAAATAGTAAGAATTTTGGTGGTTTAGATTTTTAAGAATATTCAAAACCTTGGGATATCTTGGTTTTACTATTATAAGAAATTTTAATCAAGGATTTTTAAGGATGAATCGATATAAGGCTTGAAAATTTAAGCGTTAGCGGATGTAATTGAGATTTTAAGGGTAAATTTGATAAGTCGATGAATATTTTGGGTATAAAATAAAGAAAATAATATATGATAAGTATGGTCATCCATATTTTTATATTGGGAATTTTAAGAAAAATTGAAATTCGAGATTATAATAGTAATAGCACCAAGTCATTTGGGTCTTGTTAATTTACGATTTGAAAATAAGGATTTAGTAGGAAAATTTATTTGGGATCAAGGAGACGAAAGGACATTCTAGAACTTAAGTTTGATCAGAGTAGCGCAGCGGGAGCGTGGATTTTTGGGATACTAGAAATAAGTCTAAACTTTGGGTTATTAAGTATAAGCGAATTTCGAGGACGAAATTCAATTTAAGGGGGGAAGATTGTAACGCCCCGAAAATTTTAAGGTCCACGCAAACCACGTGCATGCAATTATTAAATTCTTTGTATTTTAATTAAATATTTTAATTGCATGAATTAATTATTTTGTGCATATTTTCATGTTTAAAATATATTCTTCTACATGATTGCATTAAAATGTATTTTTAAAGGTTATTCGAGTTGCGATCGAGGAACGGAGACCGATGGCTGAAAAAAATAGAAAATGATTTTATTAAATGATTGTTTTAATTATTTAAAACTAAGGGTGATGCTTTTTCTTATTTTTTTAAAATATGGGGTTTTTGAGATGATTTTATACGCCGGGACGTAATTTTTATCGGTGTTGGTTTTTCAACAAGGAAAAATACGAACGTTTGACAACCCGGCTAATTAAGTCACAAACTTATTTTGACAAACCTATTTTAATATTTTATTTAAATCCTAATTAGACTAATGGGCCTAATTTAATGGCTTGATAGGCCTAAGGCCTAGTTAGTAGTTTAATGAGTATTTAAAAGGTTAAACCCCTTCCCCATCACACTTAATTCACGCCTCCCTCTCTTTTAAAATTCAGAAACACTCCCCAAATACCATCATCATACACGGCACACACATCACAAAATTTAGAGAAAGTTTGAAGAAAAATTCAAGAGAAAAAGCAAGCCATCGTCTCGTCGTCACCGTTCTTCAATCGCCAACGTTTTTCGTGCGTTTAAAACGCAAAGGCACGCCATACATCTCCTTTTCTCATCCATCATATCATATTATTGTTTGAATTATTGTATGAATGAAGAACATGAATTATTTTTCAGAAATTACTGTATGTTGCATGTATACATGAGGGAACTTGATTTTGAATCCAATAACTTGTAAATTTATCACGTTAAGGGGGCTGCCATGAACTTAGGTTGGAACAACTGGTGTTTATGCATGATTTAGAGTCCTAGCACCCTCACCTTAAACACCAAAATCGCAGAAAACAAGAAATAAACAAGCTGGAACCAATTTTCTGTTTTGGGTGAAGTGTGGCACGTTTTTGGGGCAAGGCTTAGCATGGCTTGGTTCGGCTGGGGCCAAGGCAAGCTAGGGTCACGTATGTGTCGAGTGAAGAGTCCTAGCCACGCTAGGACTCGAGACCACGGGCTGGGGAGGAGTCCTTGCCAAGGAGGACTCCACCCGAGAGCATGTGTAACAGCGCAGGTCTCAGCTCTTGCAGGGAGGAGAGAGGGCTTGGCCAGGGGCTTTGGGGCGAACCAGGCTAGGTCCTTAGGGTCCTAGGATGATGGGCATGGGTCGGGCCAGGGTCTTGGGCAGATGGGTTGGCCGCTGGTCCAAGGAACGAGAGGAAAGTTCTTGGCAGCAAGCTTGGGCGTGAGGTGCTGTCAAGTTTCAGGGGTTGGCTGCTCGGGTCTGGGCGCTTGGGTTGGTCTGGGCATGGTATGGGCATGGTATAGGGAAGGTTAGTGTCGTGTGGGCTCGGTGGGGGCTTGGTTGGAAGAGTCCTAGTTAGGTTAGGTGTCCTAGACATACAAGGAAGCACCCACACAACACAACAGATTTTTGGGTCAACTTCAGTAGGATTTTTGAGCGGGTTAGGGTCATGTGTTCGGGCTGGGCTTGCACAGTAGGGTCCCTAGATGGGTTGGCTAAGTTTTGGTTCAAGGTGGCTCGGGCGTGGCTCGGGTAAATTAGGAGATAGCTCGGTGCGTTCGATAAGGTGTCAAAACGAAAATAATAAAGCTAAATTTAAATCCAAGGGTCCATGGGGGTGGCTCACGACTTGAAAGGGTAGAATAAATCATAAAAAGGTTATGGTAAAAATTTGGGATCAAATTAACGAGTTTTAGATTTAATCGGGATTTAATCGCCGCACGAAACGCTAATTAACGAGTTAATTGAAAAGCCTAGTTTTAAGCTTCATAAAATGATGAAAAACTAGTTTTAAGCTTAAATAATTATTATAAGTCTAAGTTTTTAATTTGGGAATTTTATATTAAGGTTTGGTTTAATTCGGGATTAAAACGCATTAATACGTCACATTTAAAGAATAAATTAAAAATCATCGATTTAAGCCAAATAAAAATATGAGAAAATTCATGTAGGCTTAAATAATTATTTGGGACATATTAGAGTCAAGAAATCAAGAAAATAGTCGGAAACGTAAAATGTCGCGTCCAGAGGTAAAACGGTAATTTTACACCTAGAAATTAGTAAACGTCATGGCAGTGCCCTATTTGCTGTTTATATGCTAATATGATTATTCTAAATGTTTATGAATGTTCACGAGTTGAAATGATTATTTTATGATTTTAAATGGTCATTTTAAAGGTCTATGGATTTTTATGATGAAACGACAACGTTAAAGGACATGTTGCATGCTTGGTTTAAAATGAAAAATGTTATATACATGATTTTATGAAAGTGATGATAACATGTTGAAGGATGGGAAAGGATTGTGACTAACACGATGATATGTTGGGGATATCGTGAGGGTTATGGTCCCAGTGGGAGCCCGACGATCGTATTTCCTTGGATACGGATATGTATATGTATATGTATATGATGATATGTTAATACGTAAGGCCAGGGCCCAGTTGACCGGTGAGAGTGTTGCTGGTGTCCCCCGCCGCCCAGTACTGTGGTTACATGTAGATGGATCCATCGCCTAACACGTATATGAAAGTCACAATCAACGATCTGAATTCAACAAACACGAACATGAACATGAATACGAATATGAATATGGATACGAATATGGACATGAATATGAATATGTTTAAGTGATATGTTTATGCCTTTTGAAAATGTTTTTATGCATCATGAAAATGTTTACGAAAACGTTTATGTTTAAAGTTTATGCATCTTCATGAAAACGATATTTTAAGTACAAGTACTTTTCACCGTTATATGTTAATTGTATTATGTATTACTCGTTATAAAGATTATGGTGTGTTGAGTCTTTAGACTCACTAGGTGTGATGGATGCAGGTGGTTCTGAGGAAGGTCTTGATGAGTGATACTACTGGACTGATGGCGCACACAACCCGAGGACCAGCGCATTATTTTCCGCATTAAGTTTTATGATTTCTTTTAAAGATTTTAAGACCATTTATTTACGCTTTTGAGAGGTTTTTGGAGAGTTTAGTATGGGCTACACTTTTCAACATTTATTGCTTTTTAGGTTTGGTAAAACGTTTTACGATTTCTGGTTTGACTATTCCTTTCAATTTTCTAATACTAGTTGGATGATTTACTTTAAAAGGGTGCAAGATTATTTTTATGTGCATGTGCATGCAATGACCGAAAATGTGAGAGATTTAAAAAAAAAAAAAAAAAAAATTTTACTAGTACTTTTAAAGCAATAAAAGATGAGGACGTTTCAGTTGGTATCAGAGCAAAGGTTCCTGTAAAGGGTTGTGCCACCATCAGCGCCAGGAAGATCAGTCGTCAAGCCTCAAGTTGTAAGTTTACATGCTTTATATGATTTTATGATATTACCTGCATACGTACATGAATTATATGTTTACGTCACATGTTTAATAGCATTATGAGGATAAATGTTTTACATGCTCTAGAATTTTTATACGTAACACGATATGAAATAAGAAAGTATTTGATTTCAACGCATGTCGGTTTGTGGTGGAATTGGACTATATTTATTTTTTTGGGTTTTAGTATTGACGTTCTCATTTTTGGGTTATAAGTTGATCGTGAATATGATGAAATTTTTGGGACATGTAGATTTTCTAAGAAAATATTTATGATTCATGGTTACTAGTCGAATTAATTTTTGGGAATTAGACGTAAGGAATAATGATGGATTTACAACGACTTTGGGAATAAGAAAATGTATAAATTGGGATTTTAAGTTTTGATGAAATGTAATATTGGTTATAGGAATTGATTTTTGGGTAAATAAGTTTAAATTTATCGAAATTATGTTTTAGGAAACCCGTAGAAAGAAATTAAGAATGATAAAAACTTATGGGTTAATCGTAGGATTTTCGAAATTAAGGACCAATTAAGATAATTTTTGAGGAAATTAAGAATTTATTTTGCAATTATTAAAGAAATTTGGGGACTAGTTAGCAATAAGAACAAATTGAATGGGTTAAATAGTAAGAATTTTGGTGGTTTAGATTTTTATGAATATTCAAAACCTTGGGATATCTTGGTTTTACTATTATAAGAAATTTTAATCAAGGATTTTTAAGGATGAATCGATATAAGGCTTGAAAATTTAAGCGTTAGCGGATGTAATTCAGATTTTAAGGGTAAATTTGATAAGTCGATGAATATTTTGGGTATAAAATAAAGAA
>NC_133111.1:22246568-22300299 GCF_022965805.1 Primulina eburnea | reverse complement strand
CCCCCGATGCCGTGGTTTCTGCTCTGAAAGCCTGTCGTGCTTTAGAGTCGGGCGGGGAAGGCTACCTTATCTATGCTATTGATTCGTCCGCAGATAGTGTCGGTATCAGTGACATTCCAGTGGTTTGCGATTTTCCGGATGTTTTTCCCGAGGAGATTCCTGGTTTTCCTCCCGTTCGGGTGGATTTCGGCATTGATTTAGTGCCAGGCACGGCACCAATCTCTAGAGCTCCTTATCGTTTAGCTCCATCGGAGATGCAAGAATTGAAACAGCAGTTGCAGGATCTTCTTGACAAGGGGTATATTCGACCCAGTGTGTCCCCGTGGGGAGCACCAGTTCTTTTTGTCAAAAAGAAGGATGGTTCTATGCGGCTCTGCATAGATTATCGGCAGTTGAATCGTGCTACGATAAAGAATAAGTATCCGTTGCCACGGATTGATGATTTATTTGATCAACTGCAAGGTACCTCTGTGTATTCCAAGATTGATTTAAGGTCTGGTTATCATCAGCTTCGAGTTCATCAGGGAGATATATCGAAGACTGCATTCAGGACCCGGTATGGGCATTATGAGTTTCTGGTTATGCCTTTTGGGGTGACGAATGCACCAGCAGTTTTTATGGATCTGATGAATCGGGTTTTTCGGGAATTCTTGGATAAGTTTGTTGTGGTGTTTATAGATGATATCTTAATCTATTCGCATGATCAGCAAGAACACGCACAACACTTAAGGATTATTTTACAGACACTTCGCGAGAATCAGCTTTATGCGAAGTTGAGTAAATGTGAGTTTTGGATTGACAGGGTTGTATTCCTTGGTCATGTCATTTCTAGCAAGGGAGTTTCAGTTGACCCGAGCAAAAGGTGGAAGCGGTATTGAACTGGTCGCGTCCGACGACAGTAGCCGAGATCCGCAGTTTTCTGGGATTGGCTGGGTATTATCGCCGTTTCATTGTCAACTTCTCTCAGATTGCTAAGCCACTCACTCAGCTCACTCGGAAAGATGTTTCATTTGATGGACATCAGAGTGCGAAGAGAGTTTCTTGGAACTTCGCAGACGTTTGACATCTGCGCCTGTTTTGGCTTTACCGTCTGGATCTGGTGGTTTCAGTGTTTACACCGATGCCTCTTTACAGGGACTAGGGTGTGTTCTGATGCAGAATGAGCATGTGATTGCTTATGCGTCGAGACAGTTGAAACCTCATGAGGAAAACTATCCTGTTCATGATCTGGAATTAGCAGCGATCGTTTTTGCTTTGAAAATCTGGCGCCATTATCTGTATGGTGAGCGATTTGAGATCTTCACTGATCATAAGAGTTTGAAGTATCTGTTCACTCAGGCTGAGTTGAACATGCGTCAGCGTCGTTGGATGGATCTACTCAAGGATTACGATTGTGAGATCAAGTATCATCCAGGATCTGCGAATCTCACGGCCGATGCTCTTAGTCGCAAGGTGAGATTATCTGCTCTTCAGACTTGTGCTGTATCTGAGATTATTCAGGATTTCTGTTCGATGGGATTCAATTGTAAGCATCGGAAGGGAACAGAGAGTATCCGTATAGCTACTATTTTGTCCGAGCCAGTTTTGTATTCTCGGATTAGAGATGCTCAGATGTCTGATTCTAAGGTTCAGAAATTAGCTCGGTTGGCTGATGGAGATAATACTTCTGGATTCCACTATCAGTCCGAGGGTCTTTTGTGCTTATCTGGTCGTGTTGTTGTACCGGAAGATGACACTTTGAGGGAGGAGATTTTGTCCCAGGCTCATCGTAGCAAGTTGAGTGTTCATCCAGGGAGCAACAAGATGTATAAGGATTTGAGGACTCGATTTT
This sequence comes from Primulina eburnea, assembly GCF_022965805.1. Classification (NCBI taxonomy): domain Eukaryota; kingdom Viridiplantae; phylum Streptophyta; class Magnoliopsida; order Lamiales; family Gesneriaceae; genus Primulina; species Primulina eburnea. The sequence goes on along the minus strand of NC_133111.1, from coordinate 22,298,468 downwards.
GGTGGAAAGGTATGAAACGTAATGTTTATCAGTATGTCTCCAAGTGCCTAGTCTGTCAGCAGGTGAAGGCTGAGTATCGACGACCTGGAGGTTTGTTGCAGAATCTTCCTATTCCGGAGTGGAAGTGGGAGCATATCACGATGGACTTCGTGACTCACTTGCCTATGTCTGTGGGGAATAGAGATGCTATCTGGGTGGTAGTGGATCGGCTTACTAAGTCTGCCCATTTTCTTATAACAGAGATTTCACTTTCGATCGGATGGCACGGTTGTACATTCAGGAGATTGTACGGTTTCATGGTGTGCCCGTGAGTATCGTTAGTGACAGAGATCCTCGATTTACATCTAGATTTTGGGGCAGCTTTCAGCAAGCTTTGGGCACTACCTTGAGTTTGAGTACTGCATATCACCCAGAGACTGACGGTCAGTCAGAGAGGACTATTCGTACCTTGAGGATATGTTGAGATCTTGTGTGATGGATTCGGGCCAGCTTGGCAGGATCATCTGCCACTGATAGAGTTTGCATACAACAACAGTTTTCATAGGAGTATTGGTATGTCTCCGTTTGAAGCATTGTATGGTCGACGTTGTCCGTACTCCTCTGTTCTGGGAGGAAGTCGGAGAACGACAGGTCGAGGGTCCAGAATTGATTCAGCAGGCCATGGACAAAGTTCTTGTGATCAAACAGCGGATTAAGACTGCTCAGGATCGACAAGCGAGTTTATGCGAACACCAAGCGCAGACCTCTTCATTTTGATGCAGGTGAGAAAGTGTTTCTCAAGGTATCACCTTTTCGGAGGATTCTGAGATTTGGACTCAAGGGTAAGCTATCTCCGAGATTCATTGGTCCTTTTGAGATCTTAGAATGTGTGGGAGATTTGGCCTACAGATTAGCTTTGCCACCGTATCTGTCTAGTGTTCACAATGTGTTTCATGTGTCCTTGTTGAGACGATACGTAGCGGATGAGTCTCATGTTTTGCATCCAACAGAAGTTCAGCTGATCCGGATTTGTCTTTTGTAGAAAGACCGGTTTCGATCTTAGACCGGAAGGATAAGTACTGCGGCATAAGACTATTCCTCTTGTCTTAGTGCAGTGGCAGCGCCGAGGTACTGAAGAAGCTACTTGGGAACTAGAGAGTCGCATGCGGTCAGAGCATCCAGAGTTGTTCTAGTTGTAAGTATTTTCAGTTATGATTGTAATTTCAGTTGTGCTTTCAGTTGTAATTCATTCTTAAGTTGAATGTATTGTTGTTCAGAATTGTCATTCTTCAGACTCGATTTCGCGGACGAAATCCTTTTTAGAGGGGGAGAATGTAGTATCCCGATGCCTAATTTGAGTTAATTATTGGATTAATTATATTTCGGTGAGATCGGAAGGACCGAACCGGGTTCGGATCGTCCGAATAGGGTTCGGATCGTCCGAAAAGGGTTCGGATCGTCCGAAGATAGGTGGCTGGACACGTGGAAGACATGCAGAGTTCGGATCGTCCGATCAGGGTTCGGATCGTCCGAAGACAGGTGTCTGGACACGTGGAAGACATGCAGGGTTCGGATCGTCCGATAAGGGTTCGGAAGGTCCGAAGGGTACAGGGTTCGGATCGTCTGAAGTGGATCGGATCATCCGAAGAGGATCGGATCGTCCGATCGTTGTCTATAAATAGAGGCGCGAGGCTTCACTTTTTACTCGCCAATTCCGAGTGTTCCAGAGCGTTTTAGTCGTTTCTGATGGGTTTCTAGTCTTTCCCGAGGTTTAGGCACTAACGGGGAGCTACTGGTTTTGTAGCGGAGCTGTGCTCTAGTTGGGAGCTAGCGGCATCAGTGGGCTGACTACGGACGCAGGCTTGATTCTAGGGCTGATTGCTAGGATCTACTGATTTGAGGTACGAAAGTACTATCCGAGATAGCAGGATTGAGTATGCTTTACTATGTGTTGCATGTTTATATGTTGCATTATTATCTGTCATATGATGCATGGTTTATTATGCGGCATTTGCATAATCATGTTGAGCCTGACTATTTTTGAGATAGCCTGTTGAGAGGGTGCTCAGCCCTCGTTTGTTGTGGATGGTTGGACCCCGTTGGCCGACGGTGGTCAGGTCACCGGTATATCCACAGGTTTATTTTGGTATGGGAGCCACCTCCTGGTGCGACGGCGCAGAGTGCTACATACCTTGACGTCATTTACCTGAGCAGTATTTCGATATACCCAGATCCTGGTATCCAGTACATTTTGCATACATGCATGTCATAGTCTTGTATACTCATGCTTTCGGTGCTGAGCGTTTTATGCTCACGTCCTCGGTTTATCTCTGTTTTGGACACCCTATTCGATGGGGCAGGTCTCAGGTTGGACGGTCCAGGAGGGAGTGGACAGGGAGCTGGCAGAGGTTGACTTGTAGTTATTGGTATTTGTTATTGGAATTTAGTTCGATCTGGTTGTTTAAGTATTTTGTACTTACAGATTTGATTGGGTTGTATTGCTGTTTTTCCGCTGTTTTACCTGATTCAGTTTAATGTTAATTTTGCATGCTTAAGTTCTGATTAGTAGGTGATTCTGGAACGGGTCACTACAGATTCCCAGTTTCAATCGTGTCCGACAGGGACCCGAGATTCACATTGTCCTTCTGGAAGAGCTTACATGCAGCCATGGGGACAAAGTTGCTTTTCAGTACAACTTTTAACCCGCAGACAGATGGTCAGTCTGAGAGAGTGATTCAGAGTTTAGAGGATTTGCTGAGAGCCTGCATGATTGATTTTCAAGGAACTTGGGATCTAGACTACCTCTAGTGGAGTTCAAATACAACAACAGCTTCCAAGCATCTATTGGTATGGCTCCCTATGAGGCGTTGTACGGGAGGAAGTGCAGATCACCAGTTCATTGGGATGAAGTCGGTGAGAGAGCAGAACTTGGTCCAGAGATAGTTCAGCAGACTGCAGATGTGGTGGTCAAGATCAGAGACAGAATGAATACCGCCCAAAGCCGTCAGAAGAGCTATGCTGATATGAGAAGGAAAGATCTCGAGTTTACCGTTGGTGATCACGTATTCGTCAAGATAGCATCTATGAAGGGTGTTATGAGATTTGGGAAGAGGGGCAAGCTGAGTCCAAGGTTTATTGGACCTTTCGAGATTTTGGAAAGAGTTGGAACATTAGCTTATCGTGTTGCCCTTCCGCCGAATTTGGCCGGGGTACACAATGTGTTCCATGTCTCGATGCTGAGGAAATATTTGGCTAACCCTTCGCACATTCTGAGTTATGAGCCGTTGCAGCTGGCTTTAAACCTGTCTTATGAGGAGAAACCAGTCCAAATCCTAGACAGGCAAGTGCGTAGGCTTCGGAATAAAGTGACTAAGCTAGTCAAAGTCCGGTGGCTAAACCAATCAGTGGAAGAGGCCACATGGGAGTCCGAAGCAGATATGAGACTTCGCTGCCCGGAGTTGTTCGGTAAGATTTAATTTCGAGGACGAAATTTTTATAAGTGGGGAGGAACTGTAGTGCCCAAATTCAGTACACGTATAACCCATGCATTTATTTAACTAGTAAATCATTTAATTAATTTTAAAATGAGTTTTAAGCCATGCATGATTTATTTGAATGCATTGTTTTAAATTATTTATGTTATGTTATGCACGTTAAAATGTTTTTCGAGTTTCATGTTCCAGGCGATTATTCGAGGCGGGATCGAGGGAAAGACCGGTGACGATTTTGGCAATTTAGAATGTGGTATTTTATTTTAAGATTTAGGATGGGGCATTTTAAATAAATTATAGAGTTTTAGTATTTTAAAACATTATTTATGTATTGAGTGATTTAAGAGTTTAAACTTTTAAAATTGATGTGTAATCATTTTAATTGGATAGTTTTGAGAAATTATTAGGTGTTAACCTTTAATTAGTATTTTAAAATAGTTAATTAGCTAGAATTTCTCCTAATTAAAACACACACACACGTTTTCTACACTCACACACGTTTTTACACACACTAAAACACACAACACACACCTACAAGTTATTTTCAGATTTTTTTACAAGACAAACCTAGGGTTCTCCTTCCCCAAGAGCAGCCGCCCCTTTCTCTGATTATTTCCAGCAGTATTTTGTTGAGTTTCTTCAAAGAAATCGTTGCACGATCGTTCCGGGTCAACCTCGCTTCCATCTCTGCTTCGATATCGCCGGTTCGGTAACGTTTATTATCAAAAGGCACGTATATTCTGTTCTTGATGCTTCGATCATGTCATATTATGCGTGCGTTGTTATTTATGCGTAAAACCATGTGTATGTTGTGTAGAATTTTGAGGCAATCATGTTTAAATCGCTTTTGGAGCCCTTTTTAGATCTAAAATCACGTTTTTACTGTTCTGGTGAAACTGCGAGTTTTAGGTCGAGATTTTGACACAACTTTCAATAAGAAAATTGTAGAAATTTTCGATGGCTTCGATTTGATATAAAATTCGAGATTTTTGGACGAAAATTGAGTTAGTTATGATGATTTTCGTGGGACTGCTCAAACTGCGACTTTTACAAAATTGTGTTCTTGAAGTTTTATGGTTGCAGGCTTCGTTGGGAATCGACGGGTGATTGTTGCTGCTTCTAGGTATGTATAGCATGTTGTTAGGTTGGTATTTGGGGTGCCGGTTAGTGTCGATAGGCTCTTGAATTTGTTAGAAGTCGTAAGAAACGCTCGTTGTCAATTTCGTTGTTTATGAGATTTTATGGTGATAAGACGGGCTTCGTTATGTTGGGACGTATATGCGAGCTTAGCTCATAACTATGGTGTCCTAGGAGGGTCTCAAAGTGTTGAATCTTGATCCATCATGTGTCAATTGGGAGAATAGGCATTGTGTAAGAAATTTTTCGTAGGTCTTGTAGTGCCGTAGGTAGACGGACCCCTACACGGATCCTGACACGGGGTCCGTGCCCTTGTTTCCTCCTTAGTGCCAAGAAACCGAGACTACACGGACCCTTACCCGGACCTCGACACGGGGTCCGTGCCTTTGTTCTTCCGGAGTGCCTTTTTCCAGAATCTACACGGACCCCTACACGGACCTTAGCACGGGGTCCGTGTCTTCCCTTTTCTACACACACATTTTACCGTACCTACACGGACCCGGGGCTGGACCTGGGCACGGGGTCCGTGTCTTGAATATTTTGTGAAAAATATTTTAGCATGCTTTGAGGTTTGATGTCATGGTTTAGTGCAAGGATTGTCAAGGTCGTGTCATGGGAAATTTTAGAGCGTCCTAAGTAATGATTGAACTCGAGAGTAAGTATGATTTCTACGTTAAGTTACGCAAGTTAAGTATGCAAATTCAAGTTAGTACGTGCAGCAGCGACGGCCCCGATCGAAGTCCAATGATTCCCTCAACGCCAAGTAAGTATGTACGACGTGCAAGAAAATATTTTAAGTTTTTGAGGTATGCTAAATGTCTTGTGACCAAATTAAGAATGGGTTTGGAAGTCGGTGAACGTGGCCGAGGACCTCTCCACCCCGTTAAATTATGAACGGGTTAGATCATAGTTGGAAAGCGTTAAATTATGAACGGGGACCAACCGACCCATTAAATTATGAACGGGGATCTCATGTATGTGGCTGTGGATACGTCCCTGCCAGCCCAGTACTGTGGTTTGTCTGATCAGGCGTTTATTATGTATGGGTCACTTGCTTTGAAACATCCTCTACGAAAATGATGAAGTTACGTATGTTCAAGTATGCAGTATGTTTATGAAAGTTTATGTGGATGGCACGTCTAATTATGTACGTACGTATGTCCAAGTTTATTATGCAAGTTCAAGCTTCAAGTTATGTATGTCCTATTTTAAAGTTGCATGCGCTTTTATTACGTAGTACTCGTTATCCCAGTTTATACGTGTTGAGTCTTTAGACTCACTAGACTTGATCGATGCAAGTGACTATGTTGAGGAGACAGGATGGTGACGACCAAGGGCAGGCTTGGACTGAGTGGAAGGCTAGACCCGAGGACCGCAATGTTTACATTTTATGCAAAGTTTAAAAATAATCTGATTTTTTTAAAATATCTGGATGTGAAATATTTTGAGACAGTTTCTTTTAGCAAAATTTTTCTGGTGATGGATGATTTGAGAATTATTTTTATGAATGTTGAGTGACGACCGTATGGATGTTTACATTTAAGAAAATTTTATTTCTTCCGCATTTTTTAAGTATGAAAATACGGTACGTCACACTCCTTGACCGGAAGAGCCAATATGGTAGCTGCCAGAGTATTTATTTGAGAGGTTGATGGTTCTTCTTCAGTTCGTATGCCAAGCTCGAACTCGTATGCTTTAAGATCAACAAATAGATCGTGGAGCTTCAGCTTGTTCAATTCTTTGGATTCTCGCATTGCTATTGTCTTCATATCACATTCTCTCAGAAGAGCTCTCATCACCTTTAAAGCAATTTCACGGGTAGAGTAATTTTTTTCCTAGTGAAGTCAATTCAATAATAATAGCACTAAACCGTTCATCAAATTCAATGAGAGTTTCTCCTGGCATCATCTTTGTATTATCAAATTTTTGGATGGTAACTGTCAGTTTGTTTTCATGGTCTGATCGTTGCCCTCACATAGTTGTATGAGTTTTTCCCATATCTCTTTTGCCGTGGAGCACGTCTTGATCTTGGCAAACATGTTCTTATCCAGAGTTTTATAGAGAATGTCTTTTGTGACATTGTCAAGATTTGCTTTCTTCTTATCTTCAGCTGTCCATTCATATCGGTGTTTTTCCACCATTTGGGGAGCACCTTCAGTTGTAATCGCAGCTGTATTTACTTTCAAGATGTTCATAAGTCCATCAATGATGACATACCACATATCGTCATCCTGGGCTGCTAGATGTACCTGCATACGAATCTTCCAATCATCATAATTTCTTTAAAAAACATAGGAATTTTGTTGAAAGATGCCATGTGTAAATTTTAGATATCGATGTTTGAGAAAACCACGCTCTAATATCACTTGTTATGTTCGAGAAAGAGTTTAGAGGGGAGGTGAATAAGCTCTCTAAAATGTCAGTGATGACATACCACATATCGCAGTTTTAACGGTTGAAATATGAACCACTTGACATGTGCGAAAACCAGTTCAATATTTCTAATGATGATTTCAGCGGTTGGCAATCTAATCAACAAGATACGGTTAAAACTGTAAGAACTTGCGGAAAGTAAAGACACGAGATTTTTATGGATGTCCGTAGATAAAACTCATACGTTGCCCCTTCTTGCTCTTTAAGAAGAATTTCACTAAAAGACTTTGGCTTTACAAAAGTCTTTGCAACAGCCCACTCTAATTAGGACATATCACACTGCCTGTTTTGGACCTATTTGCGATCATTTTACAATTCTAGATTTTATGAACCCTCGGTTCACCAGACACAACTATTAATCAAATAACCAAAAGGTTATTGATATAAGTAAACAATCTTGTTTTGGTAGCACGAATAATATCCATGAAAGATCATATATCTTTCTGTTGAGTGCGTTTTGAATGAGCGATTGAGGTATGTAATCTTTGATTGCGCTCAGATTCTTGAAGTATGCAAGCTTGGAATAATTTCTGTAGAAAGCTTGATGATTGTGTATCTCGTTTTTTCGCGTCTATCCGTTGCATACTTCCAGCTGTGCTTATATAATATGTCATTCCAAAGGTCGGAAAGAGATGCGCAACATTAACATGTAACATTGGAATGATTGTCACTATCAGCCGTAAATACATTAAATGTTCTTTAGCAAATCATTTAATGTTCTCTTTGCTAGCACAACTTTGAATCTCGTTCTTTGAAGAGTTACTTTCGAGTATCCTTTTATGGCAACAGTTTTTACCATTAAAATCTTTATGTTTTGGGATAGTGACTTAAATGCAGAATGATATAAGGATTTGTGCAAAACGTGGTTGACTTGTGGTGATGCATACCCATTTGAATGTTCTGAACCGTTCAGAGAAAACCATCAAAACTTGTAGGACAAGAAGTAATCTTTCTCGTCTGGGATAGTGATTTAAATGCATATTGATATAGGGACTTGTGCAAAATGCTGTTGACTTGTGGCGATGCATACCCATTTGAATGTTCTGAACCGTTCAGAAATTGTCTTTCATTAGGTGAGCAATAAATGGCTCTTTAATGACTTCGACATCATGTTTTTTGAACATCCGATTTGAACTTCTTCTTCTTTAAACGGTGGAACTGAAATGCGGTCTAAATTCTTGTAGCTGTTGGAAACAAGCGGTTGAACTGGTACTTGTTATACATAAGACTTTGCAGTTGTTTCTTGAAACAGTCAAGTGTTGTTTTAATTTTGTCGATCATTAAAACTCTTTGGATAATAATAATTTCTTATATATGCTATGACTGACTTCTCTCTCATAAAAAAAATAGAATTTTTTTTAAAAAAAATAGAGTAAATGAAAAATATTTTACAAATTGAATAAATATGTTGTTGATAAGCGTAACATCAATATGACTGAGTTAAAAAAAAAACTCAAAGGAAAATCAAGAAAAAATTAGAATGACTAGATTATGAATTAATGAATTTCCTATCTTTTGATTAATTTAGCGCGTTTCTTTGTATGCATTTCGAAACCATTTTCTTGTGTGCTTATTCTGTATTCCAACTCCACAAGATAAATTGTTCCCATAAAAACATTTATTAACCTTTGAGAACATGAATTTGATACTTTTTCTAGGAATTTTTCGATGGCCATATATATTTAGTTAAAAAAAAATTCTTTGGATTGATCACTCACTTTATTTCAAAAATTATAATTATAGTAATTTTGATATAACTTTGACATTCACTAAATTTATACGAAATACCTGGATAGTTTTTATTACATTTCTGTTTAGATTAATCAATGTGTTTTGTTTTGTTATTAACGCTTAAATTGCTAGGAATAAAAATAAGTTGCTTCGAAGTGTGATTAATACTAAAAAAATGTATATTTATTAAATTTTTTGAATAATATTTTATATTTTAAAGTGCATTAAATATTTAAATTTTATAAGAATTTATATAAAAAAAATATGTGTTGTATAATTGTATTATTTTTGTTATTTTTACATGTTCGAAAAAAACAATAACTTTGGACAGAAAATGAGAATGAGATGATACTTAAACCTGTATATAGTTGATTTCAATGTCCACAATATTGATGAAAAGATTGGGATAAAATTCTTCTAACAATTGAGGTCAAATTGAGCAACAAGTGAAAGTAATACAAATGGAATTACAGTTTATCAAATTAGAGTATTTTGACCATATCTGTCAAAATACTTGGTAAAAAATATAAAAATTTACCACAATTCAAAAAACTCAATCATGAACAACATTTGTTCTATGTAGAATCAAATCTGTTGGCAAGATTGACAAATATGGAGTGCAAGATTCAATCGTTCATGAAGAAAAAATTGCACCAATTATAGGTAGAAAATAATATTCTATTTTCTTTAGTCTCCACAAATTGACCTATAAATAGAAGTATATTGTGATAAAGGAAATCATCTCTCATTTTATTAACAAAACTTTGAGTTCATAATTTTCTCTCTTTAGTTCTTTACTTAATAAAATTATCATGCTAAATATATATTCCAAGTTCATCATTCGATCATGAAAAGCTAATCTTCCAAAGTCGAGATAAAAGATAACACTTTTGGCATGATAATAAAGTAATAATCTTTAATCATTTAATCATTATTTATTATTTATATTATATTTAGTTTATTTTAATTAAGCATTTTTATACCTTACTTATAAGTAAATTTTTTTATTTATAAATGTTATACTAAAATCTTGGTATTACCAAAAATTTAAAGTGGTTATTTTGATCTACTATATATGAATATTATCATAATATTAAATTTTTTGGTAGTATTAAATGACTATTTTGATTTGGTGTTTACAAATATATAGCTCCATAAATATTTGACAACATTTATAAGTTTTGGTATATATAATATATTAATAAGAGAATAATATATAACAATAATATAAATAGTGATTATTTATTATATTGAAAATATTTTATTAAGTGAATTCTAATTATGTTCATTTATTTCAACTTTATTTAAATGCCAAGAATAGATACTTTCATCTCGGCTATTTAATTTAAATATATAAAAATCATCGCTTAAGGTTAAAATAATTAAAAAAAAAACAAAAATACATTATGGTGAACTTATAATTACCTTAGATTTCTTGTGGATATGACATTCAGACTCACTGAATTATACTACTTGTGGACAACCGGCTCTTGAGAGTGCAACAATCAAAGTTGTGGCATTATCTCTTGGAAGAGTTCCAAGTAAGACACCACGGCGCATTCAATTACTGAGACTTAATACATAGCTGCATCAGCTACAACAATAGAGGCTGTTTGGATGAGGAAATTTCGTTCAAGAGTTGAGTGTCATTCCTCAAGAAGTTGATTCAGTCTCGATCTACTGCGACAACACCGGTAACATGGCGCAAGCAAAGGAACTGAGTTCTCTTCAACAATCCAAACATATACTGAGGAAGTTCCTCATAATCTGGAGATTGTGAGAAGAAGAGACATACTAGTAGAGAGAGTCGCCTCGGCATAAAACGTTGTTGATCCACTAACAAAGCCTTTGCCATGACCATTGTTTGAGAAGCATCGTGAATCAATGAGTTTAAGATCTATGTGTAATTGACTATATGGCAAGTGGGGGATTATTAGAAGAGGCGCCCAGCGAGCTAACTTGTGTTTTGAGCATTATTGACTGTTATGTAAAAACTATCTTTATTTTAATATTATGTTATGGTTTTATCTAATTATAACATTACTTTATATGTATACTCATGCAAGTTTTATAAATAAAGTCGTTGAATATACCATAGAAACCATGAGGTCAGCCTCTCAACATTAGATTATGGAACTCATTAGGAAGCATAATGTATATTCTAAACTGGTTCATAGTCAATTCATCCGCCTAAAACAAAAATAATTTCATTCGAGTTTGAGACTAGCATTTGTAATGTAAATGTTGTGTTTCATAGAGAAATGTATGTAGATGTCTTTCCATTCATACAGATGAGTTGTCATTTGATAATGTACTAAACAACCCTCCCTCAGACTTTCCAAGTTGTTATCACTTATCGAGTGGAATAGGCTGCAGTTATGGTTGTATACTATTAGTCCTTTGACACGGGAACAATGTGAGGCCCGTTTACCAACCTTAGGAGGTTCATCGGGTGGCGAGGTTGGGTATATTTTCGAATACATAGGAGCCAATACATTGTAATCGGTTATTCATTGTTTGCCAACAGTTGAAGATATCTTATGTGATCTGATGAGTTAATAGTGTAAAAAGTCTCTGGCCAGAGCAAGACATATCCTTTAGGAAAATATGTTTCCCTAGTTGCACATACAAAGTCAATATTTTTACTCAAAGATATATCACATCTTTATTGAATTTAGTTGCAACTCTCGATATACCAATGGTTTCAGATTCGATCGGGATGTATAAGTTTAAGGGACTGTACTGTACATTAACCCTAACTTATTGTTTTTGCAAACTCTAACAGTGATATCTAGGGGATCATGTGACGATACTACTAGACGATCTTACTATTATTCGATGGGTGCAATCAGACTTTAGTTCTGACATTAACGATCAAGGGTTGATGAAAACAGTGAGGAAAATTAGGGTAAACTCGAATAAGAATAAATGTTATTCTGAATTACAATGAACTTGTGAACCCAGACTATCTGTATCTTTGAACTAGTGAGGGTTACACAATATCATATTTTGTGTTTCCGTTGAGAGAGTAAAATTCAAATAGTTGAATTTGGCGATTGTAGTTTGACGGTGATCAAACATAGCTTATAAAAGAGTTTATAAGTGAACTTCATTATTGGAAGTTGCGAAAGTTATTTTAACAGCTAATTAAATTATGAGAGTGAAGCATGTTTTATTTATTAAATAATGGTTATTTAATTTTATATATGTTTGTATATGTGTGTATATGTGTGTGTGTATATGTGTGTTTCATGCATTGTCAACAGTTGACATTGGATGATATTTTCAACAAAAGAAAATACCACATTAGAATTTTAAATAACGAAAATAAAGAATAAGATTAAAATTCTAGAAAAATTGAGATGTTGTATTTATATATATATTATCATATGTTTATAACATAACACAATAACAAATACACATTACAATCGAAGGAGGAAGATCTGTTTGTAGGAAATTAAAAAGAAAAGCTATATCCGTTTAAAACCCAAAATAATTGGATCTAACGTTAAATACACAAAAGTAAATCATATCTAAACACCCTATGAATTATTTATATCATATTTTATATCAAATGACGTCTAAGGAATGTTTTTAACATCAAAACTAAAAATTTTAAACTTACACTGCTTCTTGGATGCGAAAAATTGTACACCAACAAAACCAATATAGATCAAATAGGTTTCAAACTAAAAAGTAGACAAATCATGGGAGAAGTTGGGCACAGATCATGCACGTACCCTTTAAACTTGGTTTTTAACAATAAATTAACGTGAAAGAAAAAAAAACGTCAAAAAAATTCAAAAGTCAATGAACCTTTTTTAGAACATGGCAAACAAGAAAAAATAACACTTTTGGTACAAAATAATATAGAATAAAGTTGTATTCATCCCATAGAACAAATAAAACAAATTCAATAACTCAGCTCACTTCTACATACAAAAACTCTACACATGCTTCTCAATGGACAAATCAAATTAATTTTAGAAAACGAGGAATTATAAACACCAACCATGAAAAAATTATCATTTCAAGTGTCCCAAAGTCTGGATATTTACCAGCTTGAAACGATAGATATCACAGTATCACTCAAAAATGAGTGCTGCTCACGTTGTGGAGTGGCTTTCATAAACGATTGACCCAGGTTGTCTGGTCACTGCAGCTAAGATATCAGCATATCCAATCACGCCAACTAAACTATCTTCTATTTCAGTCTCTGTTACCCACACATGGGTTGCACGGTGTGACAACATTTGTGCCATGACAGCGGCCAATGAGCTCGTCACCTTACAGGTTAAAGGAGCAGTTCTACCACGATACATGCTCCTACCAACTCCAAAATTTGAATTGGACGAATTACAAACAAAACCCATACTTCTGCTACTGAATGTTCTTGACCTAGTTGCCTCACCACCATTTGTTAAATCGGTCTGAGCAGCAATTTCATTAAGCGCAGTATCAGAAAAATTTTCAACTCCCATAACAAATTGTCCAGCTGATTAATTAGCCAGTGCCCAAGCAGCAGCCAAGTAGTCACATTTCCATAGTCTAGATGACGAAATTTCACCAATGATCTTACTTTGGCCGTCTTGTGTTTGCTCCACAACTGCCACAGCACAAGGTTCACGGAGAAGCTTTTTGGTGGAATCGATTGCTGGGCATGATGCTTCGACGTTGCTATAATTTGGGTTGACTGCTTTGAGTGTTGATGTAAAGTCCGGAAATCAGTCCACGCAGACCGCATATATGAAAATTATTAAATTTCTAAAATATTTTAATTAAATGATTTTAGATGCATAATTGATATATTTTGAGTGACTAAATGATTAATTGTGTAATTTTGTTTGATTCATGATTTAAAGATTTTCAGACGAATATCGGTGGTCGGCCGGAAAGGAGGACCGGAGACGACTAAGGTGTTAAAATTTTAAAAGCTAAATTTTTATTTTTACTTTAGAAAATATTTATTTTAAATATTTTAAGCATTATTGTATTTTTAAGGACAAGTTCAAATTAATTGGTGGAAACAAGGAATTTTATGTATTTTATAAGGGAATTTTTGGAAACATTTAATCATGAACAATTCATAAACATTTAAAAATAATCATATTTTCATAAAAATAGCATTTAGGGCACTACCATGACCTTTACTAATTTCTAAGTGTAAAAAGACCATTTTATCCCTGGACGTATAATTTTCCGTTTTTGACTTTTTCTTAATTTCATTGACAATAACATGTCCCAAATAATTATTTAAGCTTACATGAATTTTCTCATATTTTTATTTTGCATAAATCAATGACTTTTAAATTAATCTTTAAATATAACGTATTAATGCGTTTTAATCTCGAATTAGACCAAACCTTAATATAAAATTCTCAAATTAAAAATTTAGACTTATAATAATTATTTAAGCTTAAATATAATTTTTCATAATTCTATAAAGCTTAAAACTAGGCGTTTCCTGATTCGTTTTTAACTTAGACGTACTTCCCGATTTTGACTCGTATGGACTCGAAACTTAACCAAATTTTGCCAAACTTGAACCAAAGCTTAACAACACCTAATTAAACCATATTCTACCCAAATCAAGCCCATTAAGTCCTTTGAACACGCCTAAGAAGCTACTGAATTTTTCTGCACCAAGAGTCCTAGTCCTAATATGATTCGAACCTAGGCTAATTTCGACTCCAGCCCTTAACCACCATATCTGAAACGTCCTCATCTCTTATTGCTTTAAAAGTACTAGAATTTTTTTTTTTTACAATCTCTCACATTTTCGGTCATTGCATGCACATGCAAATAAAATAATCTTGCACCATTTTAAAGTAAATCATCCAACTAGTATTTGAAAATTGAAAGAGAAAAGTCAAACCAGAAATCGTCAAACGTTTTACCAAACTTAAAAAGCAATAATTTGAAAAGTAAAGCCCATACTAAACCTCTCAAAAATCTCTCAAAAAGCTTAAGTAAATAATCTTAAAAATCTTTAACATAATTCATAAGTCATAATCGTAAATGCGGAAAAGTAGAAGCGTTGGTCCTCGGGTTGTGTGCACCTTCAGTCCAGTAGTATCACCCGTCAAGTCCTCCCTCAGAACCACCTACATCCATCACACCTAGTGAGTCTAAAGACTCAACACACCATAATCTTTATAACAAGTAATACGTAATACAGTCAACATATAACGGTGAAAAATATTTGTACTTAAAATATCGTTTTCATGAAGATGCCTAAACATAAACATTTTCGTAAACATTTTCATGATGCACAAAACTTTAAACATAACCATTTTCATGACATGCATAAATAAACCTTAATCTTTTTCCTTTTTCCTCAACATGACATAACATTTTAATATGATCATAAACATTTTCCTTTTCCTTTTCCTTTTCCTTTGTTGAATTCAGATCGTTAATTGTGACTTTCCTCAACATGACATGACATGACGATGGATCCATCTACATAAAACCACAGTACTGGGCGGCGGGGACATCAGCGACACTCTCACCGGTCAACTAAGCCTTGGCCTAACATGATCGAATAGAAATACGATCGTCGGGGCTCCCTCTGGGGCCTTTTCCCATAAATGGGCTCCCTCTGGGGCCTTCTCCCCTCACGATATTCCCATTCTTCCGTTACCACAAAACCGTTACCACATATCCGTTACCACATATTCGCAATGATGGAAACACGATCGTCGGGCTCCCACTGGGACCATAACCCTCACGACGTCGCCACCATTAACGAATTAGTCACAATCACTTCACATCCTTCAACATTTTTCATTCACATCACTTTAGAAAAATCATGAATACATTTATATTTTCCATTTTTGAAACCAAGCATGCAACATGTATTTTAAAGGTCTTCTTAAATAATAAAAATCAAATAGACATTTAAAAATCATAATTGAATCATGAGAAATTCATAAACATTTAAAAATATCATTTTTAACATGAAAACAGCATTTCCGGCACTGCCATGACCTTTACTAATTTCCCGGTGTAAAAAGACCGTTTTACCCCTGGACTCGACTTTTTACGAATTCGACTATTTTCTTGATTTCTTGACTCTAAGATGTCCCAAATAATTATTTAAGCTTACATGAATTTTCTCGTAATTTTATTTGGCTTAAAACTTAGACTTTTTAATTTATCTTTTATTAGTTATTTTAACGGTGTTTAAATCCCGAAAAATACCAAACGTCAATATAAAATTCCTAAATTCTAGATTTAGTCTTTTTATATTATTTAAGCCCTTATGGACCACGACTCGACCCCCGTGAGCCGTTTTCCAAATTTTCTTTATTTTGAAACCCAATTTGACACCTAAACTTCGACCCCGAGCCAGCTCTTAATTTTATCGAGTTACCCCCGAGCCATATCGAGCCAAAAGGTGCCCAACATCTTATAGTTGCCTACTGGACACTAAGTTTGCTAGGGAAAACACCCCAAACCCAGAAACGAACCCTCCCAAATCTGCACAAATTCTGGCCGAGAAGAGCTCATGCAAGCCCCTCACGGTTTTGGTGCTTAGCAATCTACCCATGCATCCAGACCCTGAACCAACGTAACCTGCACTTTCTAAGGACCCTAAGGACACCACGCAACCCTGCCCTAGCCCCCTGGATCGCACCCCACACGCCTGCACGCAGCAAGACGTGCTGCGCGTCCAAGGCGAGAATTCTCGGGTAGGAGTCCCTCGTGCAAGGGACTCTTCGCCGATCAACCCTACGGGTCCTAGCTTGGCTAGGACTCCTCCTACCTCATCCACACACCCTTGGGCAGCCCTGGAACCAAGCCAAGCCTCCCCAGCCCCAAGGAAAACCCTAACCCGTGCGCCCCAAGCTCGACAGTCCAAGCGAGCCCGTGCTTCTTGACAGTTCTGGATCTTGCTGGTAACTTTGTGGGGCGTGTGTGTGTCTTAGGTTGATAGATCTAAAGCCTAGCTTTCCCTAGACATCATGGCAGCCCTCCCAAACAATAAAATCGTGAATCAAGCATCAAGAAAGTTGTACAAAAACTCGGCAGTTCAAGGCATGCAAAGAAGGGTTCTCGATTTTCTTGAAAATAAACTAACATGGTTCATGCATCAATTAATTACACAATAATATGGTATCATGGATGAGAAAAGGGAGATTAGAGGGTGCCTTTGCGTTATTAACGCTCGGATAATCGACGACGACGAAGAACGGAGGACGACGGGGCAAGAACCTCACGCTACTCCCTTCACAAAGCCACGGCTGCTGCATTGATCTTCTTTAAATTAAAACTACCGTGTGTGAGAGTGTCTTTGAAGGCTTGGGAGAGATTTTTAAATTTCAAAAACTTGGTGGCCGATTGGAATGAATCTAGATTGTGGTGTGTGAGTTTACTTAATATATTATATACTAATTTAATTATCTAAATAGGCTTAGGCCTATTAAGCCACAAATTAAGCCCAATTAAATTAGCTAGTTTTTAAATAAAATAATTAAAAAGATTAGTAAAGTTTTCTTTTAGAAATAAATTGTGAATTTAATAGCCGGGTAGCTCGAAAGCTCACGTTTTATTTAAAAATCCAATACCGATAAAATTACGTTCCGGCGTATAAAATCACCTCACAATCCGATACTTTCAAAATTTACTTAAAAACGTCCACCGCATTTTAAATAATTAAAAACAAAAATTTAATAAAATCATTTTACAATTTTCAGCCCTCGGTCCCCGTTCCTCGCTCGTCACTTGAATAATCCTAAAAATACTGTTTTTATGCATGACGACAGTAAAAATATCAATTAGCATAAAAGCAGGTAAGTCACATAATTAATTAGCAACTACACTTAATTAATTAATTCATTTTCTTAATTTCCTAGATTCGCATGCCGTTGGATTACGTAGTCTTAAATTTGGACCTTACAATTCTCCCCCCCCTTAAATGAAATTTCGTCCTCGAAATTAAAACTTACCGAATAGATCTGGATAGCGACTTCTCAAGTCACTCTCGGTTTCCCAAGTAGCTTCCTCTTCCGAGTGATTCAGCCACTTGACCTTGACCATAGGAATGACTTTATTACGCAATCGTCTTTCTTGCCTAGCCAGAATCTGGACAGGTCTTTCCTCATAAGTCATGTTTGGAGTTAGTTGAAGAGGTTCATAATTAAGCACATGTGACGGATTCGACATGTACTTCCGCAACATTGAAATGTGGAACACATTGTGAACTCCAGAAAGTGCGGGTGGCAATGCCACTCTATAAGCTACTGACCCAACCCTCTCCAAAATCTCGAACGGACCAATAAATCTCGGACTAAGCTTGCCTTTCTTGCCAAAGCGCATAACACCCTTCATAGGTGCTATTTTCACAAATACGTGGTCGCACACTGCAAACTCTAAGTCCCTACGCCTCTTGTCCGCATAACTCTTTTGTCGGCTTTGTGCAGTCTTCATTCTATCACGAATTTTGACTACTAGCTCAGCCGTCTCTTCAATCACATCTGGACCAATATCTCTTCTTTCCCCAACCTCATCCCAATGAATAGGAGATCTACATTTTCTTCCATAGAGTGCCTCAAAAGGAGCCATCCCAATTGATGATTGGAAACTGTTATTGTAGGTGAACTCCACTAGGGGTAACTTTGTTTCCCAACTGCCTTGGAAATCAATAACGCATGCTCGTAGTAGATCTTCCAAAATCTGTATAACTCTCTCTGACTGGCCATCGGTCTGAGGATGGAATGCTGTACTGAATAGTAACTTGGTCCCCATCGCTGCATGTAGACTCTTCCAAAAAGATGACGTGTATCTCGGATCTCTGTCAGAAACAATGGATACCGGAATCCCATGCAGCCGAACTATCTCTCGAACATACAAGTCGGCATACTGAACCACGGTGAATGTCGTCTTAATAGGTAGAAAATGCGCTGATTTCGTAAGACGATCAACTATCACCCAAATGGCATTAAATCCCTTAACAGTCTTAGGCAATCCTACAACAAAGTCCATGGTGATATTTTCCCATTTCCACTCGGGAATAGGGAGTGGCTTCAATTTTCCCGCTGGTCTCTGATGCTCTGCCTTGACTTGCTGACAAGTCAAGCACTCGGATACATACCTCAAGATGTCTCTCTTCATGCCTGGCCACCAATACAACAACTGCAAATCCCTATACATCTTTGTATTGCCCGGATGAATGGAATATGGTGTGTCATGGGCTTCCTTCATAATGAGATGTCTCAAAGAATCGTCACTAGGAACCCATAGACGGTCTCGATAACGGACTAAACCATCCACCACTGAATATAAATTCCGGCCCTTGGCTTCATCTCTAACTCTCCACTTTTGCAACTGCTCATCAGTGGACTGCCCATCACGGATTTTATCTCTCAATGTCGACTGGACTGATAATGTGGCAAGATTAGGGGCCTCGCCCCTAGCATACACTGTAAGCTCAAACCGCTGTATGTCGGACTGCAACGGTCTTTGGAGCGATAATTGAGTGATAACTGCTGCTTTTCTACTCAATGCGTCTGCCACTACATTAGCTTTCCCCGGATGGTAGCTAATGTCACAATCATAGTCCTTTACCAATTCGAGCCATCTGCGCTGTCTCATATTCAACTCCCTTTGGGTGAAGAAGTATTTCAAACTTTTATGATCGGTGAATATCCTGCACTTCTCCCCATAAAGGTAGTGTCTCCAAATTTTCAGTGCAAAGACTACTGCTGCAAGCTCAAGATCATGAGTAGGGTAGTTCTTTTCATGAATTTTCAATTGTCTTGATGCATAGGCGATAACTCGGTCATTTTGCATAAGAACTGCGCCCAAACCAATCTTAGAAGCGTCGGTATAAAGAACATAATCCCCTTGCCCTGATGGCATAGATAGCACTGGCGCTGATATCAAGGCTTGCTTCAATTTGTCAAAACTGTCTTGGCACTCGGGTCCCCAAATAAATTTTGCATTTTTCTTTGTCAAGGCGGTCATGGGCACCGCTATAGATGAGAACCCCTGAATAAACTTGCGATAGTAGCCAGCTAGTCCCAAGAAACTGCGAATCTCGGTGACGCTCTTCGGTACTGGCCACTCCCTCACTGCTTCCACTTTACTTGGATCTACCTCCACTCCACTACTAGAGATGATGTGGCCTAAAAACGCCACTCTATCAAGCCAAAACTCGCACTTACTGAATTTTGCGTAAAGCTTTCTATCTTGCAGTACTTGCAGTGCGGTTTTCAAATGACGGCTATGCTCCTCTCTGCTCTTGGAATAGATCAAAATGTCATCAATGAAGACAATAATAAACTGATCCAGAAACGGCTGAAAGACGCGATTCATGAGATCCATGAAGATCGCTGGCGCATTGGTCAACCCGAAGGGCATGACCATAAACTCATAGTGCCCATATCTTGTGCGGAATGCCGTCTTGTGGACATCAGACTCCTTAACTTTTAACTGATGGTATCCTGATCGCAGATCAATTTTAGAAAATATCGAAGCTCCTTGCAATTGATCAAATAAATCCTCAATTCTCGGTAATGGATACTTATTTTTGATAGTGACCCTGTTGAGCTCCCGATAATCGATGCAAAGACGCATGCTACCATCTTTCTTTTTCAAAAATAGAACTGGAGCGCCCCAAGGAGAGTAACTAGGGCGAATGAAACCCTTGTCTAGCAGTTCTTGAATTTGATCTTTCAATTCCTTCATTTCAGCGGGTGCTAGATGATATGGTGCTTTAGATATAGGAACAGTGCCCGGCATGAGATCAATAGAGAACTCCACCTCACGATCAGGCGGAATGCCAGAAACGTCTTCGGGAAAGACGCTAGGAAAATCTCTCACAATATCAACATCCTCTAACTTCTGGTTGGTGGAATCATGTGTAGTGGTGACACATGCTAGATATGCCTGGCATCCATGCTTAATAAGCTTCCTCTCACAAAGACAAGAGATAATGTGCGGCATTTGCTTGTTTCTCGCCGCCTCGAAAACAAAAGATTTGCCACTGGGTGGCCTGATAGATACAGATCGCTGACGAAAATCAATCGAAGCTCCATTCGCTGATAGCCAATCCATCCCAAGTATAATATCGAATTCGGGCATAGGGAGCACAATAAGATCGGCCCGGACAACATCTTTAAATAAACGAAGCTCCAGATTTTTGACAATCTTAGAAGTGAGCATTAGATCACCGGAAGGAATAGTAACTTTGAAACCCACTCCCATATCTTGAGGAGTAATATCCAATCTTTTGGTGAAGGTTTCTGATATGAAAGAATGCGTAGCTCCTGAATCTAGCAAAGCATAGGTAGCTACACCTAGAATATTGATCCTCCCTGCGGTGAAAAATGTCTTTTAATTCTTTTCGTGTTGAATCTTAAGGATTTACTATCATTAATTCCCAAAGTTTCATGAAGATTTCGCGTTGAACTTAAACATTTCTAGGAAAAATTGCACCTTAGTCCCTTAACTTTTGAAATCTGCAATACTGACCCATAAATTTCGAATATTTGCATTTTGATCCCTTAGATTTTCGAAAATTGCAATTTGGCCCCCCTTAAAATTCGAAATTCCCCCATTTATGATTTTCTTTAATTTTGGCCCTAGAACTTTTTATTTGGAATCATAGCATCCTTCACATAAAATAAGGCACAAAATTCAAATCATTTTTCTAAGGTTTCTAAGATCATCACTTAAATCCAACTAGGTAGAACATGCAACCTAATTTATTCTAGGTTGGAACTTGATCCCAAAGCAATTCTAATAACCAATTCAACATTTCATGCATAAATAAGCAATATAAAAATGTTAAATGACTAGGTTACCCGTGATGAGTGTAGTGTCTGCCTCTCCTTCAGCTTCCTCGGCGTTCATCACATAAGCTCGGGCCGTGGTAGCTGCTTTCCTCTTTGGGCAATCAATGGCTTTGTGACCATCCTCCTTGCAGTAGAAACATTTATATGATCCCCATTCGCATTTTCCAAGATGAGTACGGTTGCACTGTTTGCAAGGTTGCCTCTCAGCAGGCTTTGGTGCTCCCGGATTTTGTGGCTTTGGTGGCACTGGCTTCTTGCCTTGACCTTGGGGCTTTTGAGGCCCTTGGGGTCTAGGAGGTCCCGTGTGTGGTTTCTTATTCGGCTGATTGTTATTCTGATAGTGCTGCCTCTTGCGCTGAATCTCAAACTCAATATCCTTCAAGGACTGCTCAGCCTGATATGCATAAGTAACTGCCATAGAATAATTATCCGGACGCATCATCATAACTTTATCCTGAATGGTAGGTCGAAGGCCATCCATAAAGTGTCTCAGCTTTTCTTCAGGATCCCTGGCAATAAGGGGCACAAAATGGCAACCCCTATCAAATTTCTTCACAAATTCAGCAACAGTGACATCTCCCTGGCGGAGGGCCATAAATTCTCTCTTTATTCGGCTCCTAGCATCCGGAGTGAAATATTTCTCATAAAACTTCGTCTTGAACTGTGCCCAAGTGAGTGTGGCGAGGTCTACGCCATGCTCGGCTCCTTCCCACCATAAAGAAGCGTCATCTCTAAACAGATAGGTGGTAATTCACTCGGTCCGCATCTCCCATATCAAGATAGCGAAAATGTACCTCAAGTGAACGAATCCAACCCTCCGCAGCAAAAGGATCGGTAGTGCCAGAAAATTCCTTTCCTTCGGCCCTAGCCTCCGAAACTGATCATAAATGTCATGCTGTGGCCTAGTTGTCTGCTGCTGCTACATCTGCTGTAACTGCAGCTGTAACTGCTGCTGCTGCAACTGCTGCTGCTGTATCTGCTGCTCGAAAAGACGAGCCATGCCCTCTAGTGCACGGGCAGCAGCATCCGGTGGTGGTGGTGGTGGTGGAGGTTCATTCCCTCGGCTATTCCCTCGGCGATTGACACTGTTCTCTTCCTGATTCTCAATAAGGGGTGCACGTCTAGGAGGCATTTTATCTGAACGTTTTCCAAATTCTAACGTAATCAACATGCATTTAAATCTAAGGTCTCTAATCATGTGTCATATCCTAATTCATTTTATCAATTTAAGCATGCAAAGCATAAATTCTCTAATAGCTAATAAACATGCATCATAAACATAATATCCATAACTTCATGTAGGTTAAGTCATGTAGAATCATATAAAGCAAGTAAAACTTACAACTTGAGGCTTGACGACTGATCTTCCCGGCGCTGATGGTGGCACAACCCTTTACAGGAACCACTGCTCTGATACCAACTGAAACGTCCTCATCTCTTATTGCTTTAAAAGTACTAGATTTTTTTTTTTTTTACAATCTCTCACATTTTCGGTCATTGCATGCACATGCAAATAAAATAATCTTGCACCATTTTAAAGTAAATCATCCAACTAGTATTTGAAAATTGAAAGAGAAAAGTCAAACCAGAAATCGTCAAACGTTTTACCAAACTTAAAAAGCAATAATTTGAAAAGTAAAGCACATACTAAACCTCTCAAAAATATCTCAAAAAGCTTAAGTAAATAATCTTAAAAATCTTTAACATAATTCATAAGTCATAATCGTAAATGCGGAAAAGTAGAAGCGCTGGTCCTCGGGTTGTGTGCACCTTCAGTCCAGTAGTATCACCCGTCAAGTCCTCCCTCAGAACCACCTACATCCATCACACCTAGTGAGTCTAAAGACTCAACACACCATAATCTTTATAACGAGTAATACGTAATACAGTCAACATATAACGGTGAAAAATATTTGTACTTAAAATATCGTTTTCATGAAGATGCCTAAACATAAACATTTTCGTAAACATTTTCATGATGCATAAAACTTTAAACATAACCATTTTCATGACATGCATAAATAAACCTTAATCTTTTTCCATTTTCCTCAACATGACATAACATTTTAACATGATCATAAACATTTTCCTTTTCCTTTTCCTTTTCCTTTGTCGAATTCAGATCGTTAATTGTGACTTTCATCAACATGACATGACATGACGATGGATCCATCTACATAAAACCACAGTACTGGGCGGCGGGGACATCAGCGACACTCTCACCGGTCAACTGAGCCTTGGCCTAACATGATCGAATAGAAATACGATCGTCGGGGCTCCCTCTGGGGCCTTTTCCCATAAATGGGCTCCCTCTGGGGCCTTCTCCCCTCACGATATTCCCATTCTTCCGTTACCACAAAACCGTTACCACATATCCGTTACCACATATTCGCAATGATGGAAACACGATCGTCGGGCTCCCACTGGGACCAAAACCCTCACGACGTCGCCACCATTAACGAATTAGTCACAATCACTTCACATCCTCAACATTTTTCATTCACATCACTTTAGAAAAATCATGAATACATTTACATTTTCCATTTTTGAAACCAAGCATGCAACATGTATTTTAAATGTCTTCTTAAATAATAAAAATCAAATAGACATTTAAAAATCATAATTGAATCATGAGAAATTCATAAACATTTAAAAATATCATTTTTAACATGAAAACAGCATTTCGGGCACTGCCATGACCTTTACTAATTTCCCGGTGTAAAAAGACCGTTTTACCCCTGGACTCGACTTTTTACGAATTCGACTATTTTCTTGATTTCTTGACTCTAAGATGTCCCAAATAATTATTTAAGCTTACATGAATTTTCTCGTAATTTTATTTGGCTTAAAACTTAGACTTTTTAATTTATCTTTTATTAGTTATTTTAACGGTGTTTAAATCCCGAAAAATACCAAACGTCAATATAAAATTCCTAAATTCTAGATTTAGTCTTTTTATATTATTTAAGCCCTTATGGACCACAACTCGACCCCCGTGAGCCGTTTTCCAAATTTTCTTTATTTTGAAACCCAATTTGACACCTAAACTTCGACCCCGAGCCATCTCTTAATTTTATCGAGTTACCCCCGAGCCATATCGAGCCAAAAGGTGCCCAACATCTTATAGTTGCCTACTGGACACTAAGTTTGCTAGGGAAAACACCCCAAACCCAGAAACGAACCCTCCCAAGTCTGCACAAATTCTGGCCGAGAAGAGCTCATGCAAGCCCCTCACGGTTTTGGTGCTTAGCAATCTACCCATGCATCCAGACCCTGAACCAACGTAACCTGCACTTTCTAAGGACCCTAAGGACACCACGCAACCCTGCCCTAGCCCCCTGTATCGCACCCCACACGCCTGCACGCAGCAAGACGTGCTGCGCGTCCAAGGCAAGAATTCTCGGGTAGGAGTCCCTCGTGCAAGGGACTCTTCGCCGATCAACCCTACGGGTCCTAGCTTGGCTAGGACTCCTCCTACCTCATCCACACACCCTTGGGCAGCCCTGGAACCAAGCCAAGCCTCCCCAAGGAAAACCCTAACCCGTGCGCCCCAAGCTTGACAGTCCAAGCGAGCCCGTGCTTCTTGACAGTTCTGGATCTTGCTGGTAACTTTGTGGGGCGTGTGTGTGTCTTAGGTTGATAGATCTAAAGCCTAGCTTTCCCTAGACATCATGGCAGCCCTCCCAAACAATAAAATCGTGAATCAAGCATCAAGAAAGTTGTACAAAAACTCGGCAGTTCAAGGCATGCAAAGAAGGGTTCTCGATTTTCTTGAAAATAAACTAACATGGTTCATGCATCAATTAATTACACAATAATATGGTATCATGGATGAGAAAAGGGAGATTAGAGGGTGCCTTTGCGTTATTAACGCTCGGATAATCGACGACGACGAAGAACGGAGGACGACGGGGCAAGAACCTCACGCTACTCCCTTCACAAAGCCACGGCTGCTGCCTTGATCTTCTTTAAATTAAAACTGCCGTGTGTGAGAGTGTCTTTGAAGGCTTGGGAGAGATTTTTAAATTTCAAAAACTTGGTGGCCGATTGGAATGAATCTAGATTGTGGTGTGTGAGTTTACTTAATATATTATATACTAATTTAATTTTCTAAATAGGCTTAGGCCTATTAAGCCACAAATTAAGCCCAATTAAATTAGCTAGTTTTTAAATAAAATAATTAAAAAGATTAGTAAAGTTTTCTTTTGGAAATAAATTGTGAATTTAATAGCCGGGTAGCTCGAAAGCTCACATTTTATTTAAAAATCCAATACCGATAAAATTACGTTTCGGCGTATAAAATCACCTCACAATCCGATACTTTCAAAATTTAGTTAAAAACGTCCACCGCATTTTAAATAATTAAAAACTACAATTTAATAAAATCATTTTACAATTTTCAGCCCACTCGGTCCCCGTTCCTCGCTCGTCACTTGAATAATCCTAAAAATACTGTTTTTATGCATGACGACAGTAAAAATATCAATTAGCATAAAAGCAGGTAAGTCACATAATTAATTAGCAACTACACTTAATTAATTAATTCATTTTCTTAATTTCCTAGATTCGCATGCCGTTGGATTACGTAGTCTTAAATTTGGACCTTACAATATCCATGTTAGAGTAGATGCCCTACAAGTCAACTGTTGACTAGGGATTTTATTGACTCAAGTGTAATAAACAATCTTTATTTTAATATAATTCATTATTTCATGGTTTGTTAATTGTTTATCTGTATACCCATGTTATCAAACATAGATAAAGACCTTGATTATACTTTAATACAAATGAATCGTAATTCGATGTTGAAACTCGTTTGTAAATACTGTGTGATCTATATTCGTTCCTAGTCGATTCAGCCGCCTAAAACATGGATAAAGGTCGCTTGAGCTCGAGACTAACATCTGTGATGTTGTGTACTGCGTTTCTTAGTAAGGGCATAGAGATGTCCAAACATGCAGATGGGTAGTCATAGGATGATTATACCGAACAACCCTCCCTCGGATTTTCCAAGTGGTTATCATTCATCGAGAGGATAAGTCCGTGGTTATGATTGTACAACATTAGTCCTTACGACTCGGGACAACACTGAGGCTCTATATGCTAGGGCTGTGCTTTGACTCGTTTACCGGCTCCAGGAGAGTAATCAGGTGGCGAGGTTGGGTACAGTTGCGACACATATAGGAGCCAGTGCATTGTAGTCAGGGATTCACCGCTCACCTACAGGTGTGGATATCCTATGTGAACTAATGAAATAATAGTGCATGAAATCTCTGGCCAGAGTACGAGATGTGTGGGGACCCGGACGCTGATCTGTCTTATTAATCATCTTCGGGATTCAATTATCAATTAAGATAAAACAGGGTCTAAAAATTTTTCTTTTTAAAATGTAACTGCGGAAGGTAATGGAATATAAACAATATACATCTCTGTATAAAAACTACAGTTCAGTAGAAAAGTACAATACTGTACAACCTAAGTCTAAGGTTCAATTACTAAATTCAAGTAATAAACTAAGTCTGCTACAAGTCCGGAATCACCACGCTAACTCGTCTTCTCTCATCGTCATCTCGACCCTGATCCAGCCCCATCTGTTGTCATGCACACATACAAAACAAGACAACAGCCGGATAACTCCGGTGAGAATAAATCCCAGTATAAAACATGGTAAGCATGTATATAAACAAACTAATTTATAAAACATGCTATCACGTATAAAAACAATCTATTTCATAATCTATGAAATTAATCAAATGTAGCATGCAACTCAAATCAGATAAACATGCATATAAACAATCTTAATCATAAAACATGCTAACCCAACTGAAAGCAGTAATGATGGGTCCCACGATCTAGGAGCCACATCCATATAAGCATGCAGTTCTAATCAAATCATGTCTAGACTTGACTCGATCTATAACTCTAGGGATCCCGGTGTGAATAAGACGTCACTATCTGTCACCTACCCTACCAATCGAGGTGCTGTACGTCTTATTCCTAGACTTCGGCCTGATCTGTATCCACATCTACAAAGGGGCGGTGATCTTCCCCTAAGCTGAGATATCGCCGAACATCTAGAAGTCTGCCTGATCTCCAGACTGTCCTATCTTAATGCATGAATACACAATCTGTAAACAAACATAATCATTCTAATGCAATGCCACAAGATCTGTAAACAAAGCATAGCAAGATTTGTATACAAGTTCTATAAACAAATCTATAAACAATCATATCAAAACATAAATAATAGTCTAGTATGTGATTTGTTTGGGAAACTCAAATGAGATCTGATTTGAGTTATATCTTCCCAGATATCACATGAATTATACTTTTATCTTCCCCGTCTGAGGAAAACGAAGTCTCGAAGTCCGGTCTGCTCATATCCGATCTGAAATGACAATAACAAATATACTGTATCAATGTATAATTCAATTCACAATCTGTATTCACAATCTGTTCTGATCACTACTCAACTCAGTACATAATCTGATCAATATCGGAACAAAATACCATCTGATTCATATCAACAACATCAGGGTATAATCTAAATCATATCTGAATCTGATCAATCTAATTCAACTGATGTTTCAATGGCATAATAACCCAGTCTTGTAATCCCCACTACAAGAAAAGTGTGTTTCTGCAGCGTGCAATGTGCGCCGCGGAAAGATATTCGCGGCGCACATTTGCACGCTGCAAAGTTGAAAGCCGTTGAAAGTTAAAGAGTATCCGCGGCGCGCATGTGCACGCTGTTAATGCTATTATCCGCGGCGTGCATGCGTAAGCCATTAATACCATTATTTGCAGCGTGCATTGTTTGCTGTGGAAACATATAACATTAGCGACGGTATAAAACCGTCGCGCATTTTAAATCAGCGATGGTTTTATAGCCGTCACTAATAATAAATCGGCGACGGTTTTACAGCCGTCGCTAATTTCTGGATCGGCGACGGTATATAAAATCCGTCGCTAAGTTTTTAAATAAAATAAAAAAAAATTACTTTTATAAAATTGTAATAAATTTGTAAAAAAAAAGAACCTGAAAAAACTAATTATAAAAAAAAAATAACACTTAAAAATTCTTATAAAAAAAAAATAACACTTAAAAATTAACAAAGAATGAAACGAAAAAACAAACTCTAAATTTTAACGAGAATGTTCGAAAAATTTAAGTGTTGTCGTGTGGGGAAAATGGAGCGGAAGTGGGGATATTTATAGACATTGTACGACGGCTGTCAGATTATTTGTCCCTATTTGCGACGGTTTATGTTTACACCGTCGCTAATTGCGACAGCATTTAACATACCGTTGCAATTTGCGACAGTTTTTAACCATTGTCGCCAATAGCGACGGAATGTTTTTAAACCGTCGCTAATAGCGACGAAAATAAACCCGTCGCTGATTTTAAAATACCGACAGGTTTGCCTTAACCGTTGCTAATGAGCGACAGTTATCACAAAACCGTCGCTAATTATTACGGCGTGCGCTTAATGTACGCCGTTACTATTTAGACACGATTTTTAAATTTTTTATTATTATTAACAGCGCACATAAACCTGCACGCTGTCGTCTATATGATTTTTTAACAGCACGCATAAATGCACGCCGCAGAAATTCACTTTCCGCGGCGTGCATTTAAGACACGCCGCGAAAAATCACTTTCCGCGGCGTGCATTTAACGCACGCCGCGGAAAGTGAATTTCCGCGGCGTGCATTAGATGCACGCCGCGGAAAGTGGTATTCGCAGCGTGTTTTTATTGCACGCCGTTGATGACGTGCTGCGGAAAACCATTTTTCTTGTAGTGCCCGTCAGTCTCAACATCACAAATATAATACCAGAACTCATAATCAATCTCAGTACAATTTATAATCTCAATATCTGTACACTCTGAATCAATAATAACACAATTCTGATATCAAATCTAAATCAAATCATTTCTGAAAATCATAAAAATTCCATAAACAGTCTGTTTCTAAATCTGACTTCAATTCTATAATATCTACGGTAGTATAAACACCATATCTGAATTCTATTCAATTCTGACAACATCATAAAATCAAATCTTGTCTCAACGTAATAAAACTTACGTCCTTGTGTAGCTCTTGACGAGAGGAGCACGGTACTATGTTCGGATTCAAATTCTGACAGACGGATCTTGCCAAATCGAAATTTTAAAGAAAATAAAAGCTTGAGGGATTTCTATGGAAGCTTTCGGTTTTTCCCTCATGCAAATTCTGAATTTTAAGTGAATGATGACACGTTAATGGGGTGACCAAGACAAGTGTCCCACTCAATTTTCCATATTTGCACTTTAGTCCCTCAACTTTTCACTAATTGCAAATTGGCCCCCGCTCAATCTTTTAAATTCAATTCAATCCTAAATAATTCCATTTCAATCCTAAATAATTGCAAACATCTTGGAATATAATTCAACACTCCAAAAGTTTCCAATTACATATTCTCGGATTAAAATAATATCATCTTTATTATCTCGGGCCTTACATTTCTCCCCCTCTTAGATCTGAGTTCGTCCTCGAACTCGCAAAACAATCACTTCATATATAACAGAAGAAATGTATAACAGAGTTTAAATCAAACTCTCATCTTAATGAATCCATTCTGAAATCTCTTTCTTGTATCAATTTCTGATTTCAAATCTGGAATAAGACTTCATAAAGTATACTATCCTAATACTTCTTAAACTAACTCTGACAAAATCAATCTTGCCCTGTTGGTTATACAACATCCGTATAGACCTATCACAGTTCATAACAAAGCAATACCAGTAGTTGTTATCCCATTTGTTTATCCCAATCAAAGATAATTTCTATCTTCATTTTCCAATACCAATCGTCATCATCCGACGTTGGTTGTCTTAAATCTGTCCATTCTGAACTATCTTGATAACTATTGTCATACAGTAAATCATACAGTGACAATAAATCGTAATACTGAGTACTAACATCCAGTATTAAAGTTCTGCCTATATCTTCCAATATCTGGATAATATCCTCTGACTATCTGTCAATCTGTGAAAAATCTGCGAGAGAGAGCTCATGATATCTTCTATAATAAGTACAAACTCAATCATAATCACAATCTGATATAATCTACTTAAATGTTTTGTTCTATCTGAACATTTCTTTGACATCGATCTATGTCATTTAGTTCTGTTGGTACGTAATCTGGTACAAACTGATAGATATAGATTGAGTAATCTTTCAATCATAATCATATCATATCTCAATCTAAAGAAAATGACGGTAATTTCATTACGAAAGCCATAGAAATGTACTCCCATTTCTATTCAGAAAAATACAAAATCTGTAATAATCTTCTGATTCTTCTCTTTCTGTCCTCTTCTGTTAGCAATTCAGACATATCAGTACAATTTCTGCCAACATTTCGGTACAAATTCTGCCATAACTGATTTAATCTGTTTATATCACAACTATCTGTACGAATATCATACCTTATCAAACATCAGGATGAAAACTGAATCCACTACTGTGCATTTCTGACACTATCTGTGCTTTCAGATTCGAACTATTCTGTATAAACAATCAGTTAATAATATAAAATAAAGAAGAAATACCTACCTGGTATTCGGCTCTGATTACAGATATCAAATTCTGTTATACAATTCTGAAACATTCTGATATCACATTTCTGAACTGTTGCAATTCTCAACTGTTTACAATATTCTGTATCAAATATACATGCAAACCATAGTAATATCAATCAGATTCGAGATAAAAACAACCTATACAGATCTAGTGAGTTTAAGAAAACTCATAAAACAACAATTGCTGGCAATACTGATAATTCTGACTACGGATCAATCTTCACAGTGCCCAAATCATCTGCCATATCTCGTCTGCAAATAGAATATGCTCCCAAACAATATAAGATGTCTCAAATACTGATTTAAACCAATAACAATACACAAGCAGATATAACATAATAAGAGAATAAGAAAATCTGCAAAACTCAGTAATTCTGACTTTCTGATATTTCTGCTAATTCTGATATATCTGATACCTGTGTCGTTTACAGTCGCTGATTTCTGTCTCAACTGTGCAAATCAATCGTTATACAAACTGCAGATATCACATATGCTGAATACAATATGTTTCAATTATGATTCATACCTGACCAATTTCTGTATACAATAATCACGGTTATCTGAATATTCAATAAAATCTTCAAATATTCAATTCAACCAATCAGATACTGCTAACATATCAAATATCATAGATATAATAAGCATAAAATCATCAGAATATCCCTGAACCTAAGAGTTAGCAATCTGTACTCTTCTATTATTCTTCACATTCTTTCTGTCTCATTCTGTACTGAATTCTAGTATATAACCATTACCTGGTATCGATTCAATTCTGAAATCTACCTTTCTGATATCAAACATATCTGAAATCTTATCTAGGCAAATATCAATCAACCCTTACGTCACTATCAAATATGTAGTTGCTAGACTCGATTTCAGTGGGTCTACTGAATACATAAGGATACTATCTGTTCCTTTCTGTATTCATCGAGTCATAAACAATGCATCTATTAAAGGAATTCTGAATCTAGAATCCTTATCGGAAAATCTCCGTTTATCAGCCAGATCTGGTCTGAATCTTACTATTTCTGGAACAATTTCTACTATATCTCTGTACTTGTTTATCATCTTAATATCAATTTGCAATCAAATCAGATCAACATACACAAGTACAGCCCAATCTAACTCCGTCTCATTCTTATCTTACTGTAGTATATATCTATCATAAAAATCTTAGATATCATCATTTTCCTCAACAATCAAGGAAAACAATACTACAGTACAACAAACCCAATAGGTATAGCATATCTCCATGCTAATCAATCATAGATACTCATAAAGAATGCATTAGTACATATCAATACATATGCAATATAATCATAAAGAAATAGTACCTATGATGTTCTGGGTCTGTTCTTCTGTCATTATTACCAATGACTCTGCTCCCTAAAATCTTCGAGAACCTCTTTGAGGACAAACTCTCGCAAAGTGTCCCGACTGTTTACAAACATTGCATCTACTAAGTACTCCTTGGCAGTGTTCTGTGGAATGTCTTCCTCTGCAAGTTCTGCAGTATACTCCAGTATAACTCGAACTGGAAATACTGGAGCTAGATGAACTACTTTGTCCACCTCCTAACTTCTTAAACTGTTTCTTTTCAATCTTCAATGGTTCTTTCTTTTTACTACTGCAGCTGCCAATCTCAATTCTGGAAGGCGGTAGTTGTGGATTCGGTGCTGGAAGATCAAACGATGCTCCGTGTTGTCCTATCAGCACCGTTTATGCTCTTTTGGCTCTGTTCAATGTATCAGCAAAACTACTCGATTGCTTTACATTCACCAATGTACGTATCTCAGGATTCAATCCCTGAATGAACTGGCTAGACATCGCATCATCATTCTTAGCCACAAGAGGGGTAAAACGTAATAAGGTGAAGAACTGTGCCAAATACTCATCAATACTCATCTGATTCTGTCTCAGGTTTGTAAATTCTGCACTTCTATCCTGTCTGTATGATATAGGGAAAAATCTTTGATAAAATTCAAATCTAAAGATTTTCCACGATATTACTGAACGATTCTGTTCTAAAGCTCCTTTGGTTAGTAACCACCATCTTCTGGCAGTCTCTTGCAACTGGTTCTCAATCAGTTTAATTCTACACTCATCTGTGAAACAAAAGAAATCAAATAACATTTCTGTCTCCTCAAGCCAATTCTCACAATCTGCTGACGTCTCATTTCCTTTCAGAAACGGCGGTTGAAACGATTGGAATCTCTTCAACTGAGCTTCTATCTGAGTCTCTGACACATCTATCTTAGGTTCTGACCTACCTGTCTGATCATATGAAGTACTGCCCTTTTCTGGAATTCTTCTAGGAGGTATATCTGATTACCAAAAACATTAGTAACCCAGTACAACCAATATGTTCTCATCTTTCTCTGATCATCTTACTGCTGATCGGGAATCAGATCTGATTCATACTTAGTGATACATAATACCAATCTAAATCAAATAATCAGGTAAACATGTATCTCAAAGCAGTAACACATAGTTTCATGCTAGCATCACAATGTCAATCAGCATTATAATCAATCTCATGCTAGCACACACATGCAAGAAAAGAAAATTCATCTACCCCGTACATTCTCTTCTATTTCAATCTAATAGATCTATCGCTAAAGGAACTATCAGCTCTGATTATCTGCCTCTAAAGGATCTATCGCTCTGATACCACCTGTTGTGGGGACCCGGACGCTGATCTGTCTTATTAATCATCTTCGGGATTCAATTATCAATTAAGATAAAACAGGGTCTAAAAATTTTTCTTTTTAAAATGTAACTGCGGAAGGTAATGGAATATAAACAATATACATCTCTGTATAAAAACTACAGTTCAGTAGAAAAGTACAATACTGTACAACCTAAGTCTAAGGTTCAATTACTAAATTCAAGTAATAAACTAAGTCTGCTACAAGTCCGGAATCACCACGCTAACTCGTCTTCTCTCATCGTCATCTCGACCCTGATCCAGCCCCATCTGTTGTCATGCACACATACAAAACAAGACAACAGCCGGATAACTCCGGTGAGAATAAATCCCAGTATAAAACATGGTAAGCATGTATATAAACAAACTAATTTATAAAACATGCTATCACGTATAAAAACAATCTATTTCATAATCTATGAAATTAATCAAATGTAGCATGCAACTCAAATCAGATAAACATGCATATAAACAATCTTAATCATAAAACATGCTAACCCAACTGAAAGCAGTAATGATGGGTCCCACGATCTAGGAGCCACATCCATATAAGCATGCAGTTCTAATCAAATCATGTCTAGACTTGACTCGATCTATAACTCTAGGGATCCCGGTGTGAATAAGACGTCACTATCTGTCACCTACCCTACCAATCGAGGTG
The DNA here is from genome assembly GCF_022965805.1 of Primulina eburnea. Taxonomy (NCBI): domain Eukaryota; kingdom Viridiplantae; phylum Streptophyta; class Magnoliopsida; order Lamiales; family Gesneriaceae; genus Primulina; species Primulina eburnea. The sequence goes on along the minus strand of NC_133111.1, from coordinate 22,263,903 downwards.
CTGTACGTCTTATTCCTAGACTTCGGCCTGATCTGTATCCACATCTACAAAGGGGCGGTGATCTTCCCCTAAGCTGAGATATCGCCGAACATCTAGAAGTCTGCCTGATCTCCAGACTGTCCTATCTTAATGCATGAATACACAATCTGTAAACAAACATAATCATTCTAATGCAATGCCACAAGATCTGTAAACAAAGCATAGCAAGATTTGTATACAAGTTCTATAAACAAATCTATAAACAATCATATCAAAACATAAATAATAGTCTAGTATGTGATTTGTTTGGGAAACTCAAATGAGATCTGATTTGAGTTATATCTTCCCAGATATCACATGAATTATACCTTTATCTTCCCCGTCTGAGGAAGACGAAGTCTCGAAGTCCGGTCTGCTCATATCCGATCTGAAATGACAATAACAAATATACTGTATCAATGTATAATTCAATTCACAATCTGTATTCACAATCTGTTCTGATCACTACTCAACTCAGTACATAATCTGATCAATATCGGAACAAAATACCATCTGATTCATATCAACAACATCAGGGTATAATCTAAATCATATCTGAATCTGATCAATCTAATTCAACTGATGTTTCAATGGCATAATAACCCAGTCTTGTAATCCCGTCAGTCTCAACATCACAAATATAATACCAGAACTCATAATCAATCTCAGTACAATTTATAATCTCAATATCTGTACACTCTGAATCAATAATAACACAATTCTGATATCAAATCTAAATCAAATCATTTCTGAAAATCATAAAAATTCCATAAACAGTCTGTTTCTAAATCTGACTTCAATTCTATAATATCTACGGTAGTATAAACACCATATCTGAATTCTATTCAATTCTGACAACATCATAAAATCAAATCTTGTCTCAACGTAATAAAACTTACGTCCTTGTGTAGCTCTTGACGAGAGGAGCACGGTACTATGTTCGGATTCAAATTCTGACAGACGGATCTTGCCAAATCGAAATTTTAAAGAAAATAAAAGCTTGAGGGATTTCTATGGAAGCTTTCGGTTTTTCCCTCATGCAAATTCTGAATTTTAAGTTAATGATGAAACGTTAATGGGGTGACCAAGACAAGTGTCCCACTCAATTTTCCATATTTGCACTTTAGTCCCTCAACTTTTCACTAATTGCAAATTGGCCCCCGCTCAATCTTTTAAATTCAATTCAATCCTAAATAATTGCAAACATCTTGGAATATAATTCAACACTCCAAAAGTTTCCAATTACATATTCTCGGATTAAAATAATATCATCTTTATTATCTCGGGCCTTACAAGATGTACGTTGGAGAATGAGTTCTCCAAATAGTACACGCGATGCCACTATTATAGTTATCACAAAGTTATCGAATTAATATGCAACCCTCGATGAACCAATGGTTGCAGATTCGATCGGGATATATGAGATGAAGGGACCGTATTGTACGTTAATCATAATCGACTGGTTCTTGCAGGCACTATCAGTGATACCTAGGGGATCATGGGGCGATGCTACTAGACGCTCTTACCATGATCCGATGGGTGCTATCAGAAATGAGTTCTGACATTCTTGATCAAGGTGTTGATAGAAAGAATGGGGCTAACTAGGGTAAGCCCGAATAAAGGATTCTGTCCTGAATCACAAAGAGTTGTGAACCCACGGCTAGCTGTATCCCTGAACCATTGAGGATCATACAAGTACTGGATTGTTTGTTCCCGTTGAGAGAATAAATTCAAAAGTTGAATTTATATTATATAGTAAATTCAAGGAGTTGAATTTATGATAATTAAATTTTGAGAAAATAAATTCAAGTAGTTGAATTTATAAAATTTGAGAATTTAATTTATTAAACTCAAATGTTGGGTTTATTAAATATTAAAATTTGGAGATGATAAAAATTCAAGGAGTTGAATTTATAATTTAAATAATAAATTCAAATGTTGAATTTATAACGTATTTAATTTATTAAGCTCAAAAGTTGAGTTGATTAATTAATAAATTAAATATGGTGGATAATATGTTTAATGGGCTTGTAGGGGTACAAATCCAACATATTAAATAATTAAAGTTTAAATGGACTTTGATTAAATTAATTAAACTAGTTGGACTAGCCCAATTAATTTAATCAAGCCCATTAATGTTAATTATGTAATTAGGGTTTAATGTAATTATAAATACACATATAAAGACAAAACCCTAGCCCCACTATCTCACATGATTCGAGACCTCCACTTCCAAAAGAAATTTTTCGGCCACTTTGTTTTGAAAAGAAAATAGTGTGCCGTCTCTCAATTTTTTTTCTCCTACGCAAAATCTCTTTCTCATTCTCTAGTGCAATTTGAAAGAGGAACACACTATCTAGTCGTGGACTTGATAGAAGGATTTCTTTGAAGAAAGTTCGTAGGGAATCATCAAGAGCCGGATCTGTAATACCGGATCGGTTGGTGTCCTGGTGATTAATTCACAAAGGTATAATTTCTAACATCCTATGCATGTTTAATTTGTTAAATCATACGAACGTCCAAAGCAATATTATTTTGTTTTTCAAAAATAAAATAAAAATTTTAAATCTTCCGCTGCGTTTGGGCGTGTAGAAAACCAGATCTTACAGTGGTATCAGAGCCAGGTTTTCTGAATCGTATGATTTAAATTATATTGAATAATTTATTTCTAACCACACAAGAAAACTTTCAGAAAAATTGATGCACCATAAAAATATTTTTTTTTCGAAAAACAAAAAAAAAATTTATTTTTCGCGATTTGCCCGGAACTGTTCCGGGCAGACCGCGCGCAGCGCGCAGCACGCGCGCGCAGCGTGCGCGCGCGGAGCGGCGCAGCGTGCGGAACGTCCGCACGCTGTGCGCCGCCCTGCGCGGCGCACAACGCGGCGCAGCGTGCGGATGCGCGCGGCATGTGGGGACCCGGGCTCTAACTCAATTCTTTTGGGATTTAATTGGATCTTTGTTCGAAAATGTGGGTCAAAAATTTGCTTGTAACATTAATTCCAAATGTATTAACTAAAGCATAACATATCTCGATAGAAATTAAACAACGTAATGTACATACAAGTCTGTTCGTACAACATACACTAGTGTTCACATGACAACTACAAACATAAGTAGTACAAGTGCCATAAGAAACCACTAGTAATCTGCAATGCCCGAGATCTCCACGCTATCATCATCTCTCATCTAGCTCGTGACCCCGATCCTGTCCCACCTGTTGCCATGCACACATACAGACACGACAACAGCCGGATAACTCCGGTGAGAACATATCCCAGTATAAAACATGGATGCATGCAATGTCATAATCATGTACAATGAATAACATAAATCAAGTAACATGAATATACATCTAAACATATAGTAGAATACAAATCTGTATTCTACAATTCACATCTTGACTCGACTCTTTTCTAATCTAGGGATCCCGGTGTGAATAAGACGGTCTGTCACCTACCCAACCACTCGGGGTAACGGTACGTCTTATTCCTAGACTTCGGTCAACTCTGTATCGAGGGTCTACACATAGAGCAAATCTACTACTATGCGACGATACACCGAAACGTCTAGTTTTGGCAAGTCTGCCAATCTCTCCTATCTCAGGACTCGAATATAAACCAATAAACAAGGCATTACATAATCAATGTAATAACAATCTAGTATGTGATTTAGGGAAACTCGTATCAAATCTGAATCGAGTTGTGCAATCCCGTGACCACATGAATTATACCTTTCTGGTCGCACTGTCTGTCGAGATCTCGAATAAAATGTCAAACCTGTCACCTCCAATCTGAAATGGCAATGTGTAGACACACAATATCAATTCTCAACTCAATTCAGCTCATATACAATTCAATAATCAATCTCAATACAACTTTGACGGCGTAACGGCGTGATTCTCGGTACCGGTCAACTCAATCTCAACAAAACAATAGCCACAACTCATCATCTTCATAATATACTTATCAAAACACAATATAACATGCTCAACTCTTCCAATCAATATCGATATACATGCTGGAAATTCAATGTATAGCATATGGTATCTGAAAATCAATCCGGTAACGTTTCTACGATGCTCATACTATCAAGAACACATATTCGAACTCAAATCTGAATTTCTCTAACACATGAATTTCGAACCATGCTGAAACTGTACAATACTTACATCCTTAGATAGCTCTTGTTGCAAGGACTCCAAATCCGGTTTCGGAGTTAAAATCGAACGAACAAATCGTGCACAAACTAATTTCTAAAGGATGAAAACTTGAAGCTATTCCATGGGGATTCTCGGTTCTTGCTCTGGAACACTTTCTGAAATGAAGACTCAGCAGCTTGTCATATATATATACGTGCCATGTGTCAACACGAAATTCAGAGGTGGCATTTTCGCATGCACACCGCGGGTGCGGCAACTCAAGAGTGCGGGTGCGCTGAGCTCACGGCAAATTCATTTTAAAGTGTGACACTCAGACCGCGGGTGCGGTCCTTACATGACCGCGGGTGCGGTCTCACACCGCGGGTGCGGTCACGCTAACACCGCGGGTGCGGTGTCTGTTCGCAAAATTCCACAAATTTCTGTCACCTACACCGCGGGGGCGGTAGTCTAAGCACCGCAGGTGCAGTGTGGCTTCGGCCATGCCTTCAAAATTCTCATTTAAATATCATGTATTCTTACCTTTATGAGTCCATTGAATCTTCATTGACGACTCCATTGAATCTTCACTAGCGGAATGGTCTTGGTTCTAAGCCGTTTCTCTTTCCGATCAAGAATCTGTATCGGTCTTTCAACATAGCTCAAGGTCTGATCCAGCTCGGCTTCGTCAGGTTGAATGACATGAGAATCATCCGGCATATATTTGCGTAACATCGACACGTGGAACACATCGTGAATGCCAGATAGTGAAGGAGGAAGAGCAAGTCTGTAAGCTCGATCGCCAATCTTCTCAAGGATCTCATACGGACCGACGTATCTAGGAGACAATTTTCCACGCTTGCCAAATCTGACAACGCCTCTGAAAGGTGAAATCTTCAAAAATACTCTGTCTCCCTGTTCAAATACTAACGGTCTACGTCTGATATTGGCGTACTTCGCTTGCCTATCCTGTGCCGTCTTCATTCTCTTCTGAATGATCTTCACTTTCTCAGTCATCGCACGAATCATATCAGGCCCCAACTCTGGTACCTCAGAAATATCATCCCAGTACAACGGAGATCTGCACTTCTTTCCGTATAAAGCTTCGAACGGTGCCATCTCTATGCTCGTCTGATAGCTGTTGTTGTATGAAAACTCACACAACGGCAATGAATCCTGCCAACTAGTACCAAAGTCTAGTACTACAGCTCTCAGCATATCTTCTAAAGTCTGGATAGTCCGCTCTGACTGTCCGTCTGTCTGAGGATGATAAGCACTGCTTAGGTGTAAAGTCGTACCTAAAGCCTGCTGCAAGCTGTGCCAAAAGTGAGAAGTGAATCGTGGATCACGATCTGATACGATCGACTTCGGCACACCATGCAATCTGACGACCTCTCTGACATACAACGCTGCCATCTGATCATGTCGATAAGTCATCCTGTACGGAATAAAGCACGCTGATTTGGTCAGTCTGTCTATCAAAACCCAAATCGCGTCACAGCCCCGCGAAGATCGAGGTAACTTCGTCACGAAATCCATGGAAATGTGGTCCCATTTCCATTCAGGAACAGACAAACTCTGAAGTAGACCTCCGGGCTTCTTTCTCTCTGCCTTCACCTGTTGGCAATTCAGACATCTAGACACAAATTCTGCAATGTCTGTCTTCATCTGTTTCCACCAGAATTGTGTCTTCAAGTCATTGTACATCTTCCTGCCACCAGGATGAATGCTGAACCGGCTACAGTGTGCCTCTGACATAATCTGTCGTCTCAAATCTGAAACATCTGGCACTACTAAGCGGTTATTCACATACAGAACAGAATCTCTAACCTGATACTCTGATATATGACCAGCTCTGACCATATTAATCGATCTCTGGACGCTCAGATCAGTCCTCTGTGCTTCTTTGATCCTCAAAATCAGATCTGGCTCAATCTGAATCGCAGTAAGTCGCAACGGTCTATTCTCTATATCAAATGTCAATCCAGACAAGCAACAATCTTCTACTAAACTCGATACACCTATAGTCGACAAGGACAAAGAACATACCTTTCGACTCAAGGCGTCTGCCGCTGCATTCGACTTCCCTGGATGGTACTTGATCTCGCAATCAAAATCTTTCAGCAGATCAAGCCATCGTCGCTGCCTCATATTCAACTCTGACTGAGAAAAGAGATATTTCAGGCTCTTATGATCGGAATAGATCTCAAATTTCTCGCCATACAGATAATGACGCCAGATCTTGAGTGCAAATACAATCGCCGCCAATTCAAGATCATGAATCGGATAACGAGTCTCGTGCGGCTTCAGCTGTCTAGAGGCGTACGCTATCACGTGCCCTCGCTGCATAAGAACACATCCTAACCCTCTGTGAGATGCGTCACAGTATACAACGAACTCACCTGTACCTGCAGGAATCGTCAATACAGGCGCACTAGTCAGCCTCTTCTTCAGCTCAACAAAACTGCTCTCACACTCTTCTGACCACACAAATGGCATGTTCTTCTGTGTCAACTGGGTAATCGGCTTCGCTATACTGGAGAAGTCTCGAATAAAACGTCGATAATACCCGGCTAGACCCATGAAACTGCGTATCTCAGGCACAGAAGTCGGTCTCGGCCAACTGATCACAGCCTCAACTTTACTTGGATCTACCGCAATACCATCTCCAGATATAATATGCCCCAAGAAGACAACCTGTCGCAACCAGAATTCACATTTGGACAGTTTGGCATACAACTGCTCCTGTCGCAAAGTCTTCAGCACAATTCTCAGATGATCTGCATGCTCAGTCAAACTCTTCGAATACACCAAAACGTCGTCAATAAACACAATCACAAAATCATCTAAATATCTCTGAAAAATGCGGTTCATCAAACTCATAAACACCGCAGGTGCATTCGTCAAACCGAAAGGCATAACAACAAACTCGTAGTGTCCATACCTGGTTCGGAATGCAGTTTTCGGAATATCAACATCTCTAACTCTAAGTTGATGATACCCTGATCTCAAATCAATCTTCGAATATACCGAAGATCCCTGTAGTTGATCAAACAAGTCGTCGATGCGCGGCAAAGGATACTTGTTCTTCACTGTTGCCTTATTCAGCTGCCTGTAATCAATACACAGTCGCATCGAGCCATCTTTCTTTCTAACGAAAAGCACCGGAGCACCCCAAGGTGATACACTGGGTCTGATATATCCCTTGGACAGAAGATCCTCCAACTGTGCTTTCAACTCTTTCAGTTCTATCGGTGCCATCCTATATGGAGCTCTCGAAATAGGAACAGAACCGGGCATAAGATCTATGCTGAAATCAACCTCTCGAACAGGAGGCAACCCTGGAATCTCATCAGGAAAAACATCTGCAAACTCGCAAACCACTGGCAAATCTGCCAATGCTGGGCTCGTCTTCAGTAGATCTACTGAATATACAAGAAAGCCCTCTGCTCCTCTCTGAAGCAATCTACTCATAGTCAGAGCAGATACTAAAGGAATCCGAGATCTGGAACCCTTGCCGTAGAATTTCCACTCGTCTGTCCTTTCGGGTCTGAATCTGACAATCTTGTGGAAACAATCTACCGTGGCCCTGTACTTGGTCAACATATCTATGCCAACTATACAGTCAAAATCAGCTAAGCCAAGTACTACACAATCAAGATCAATCTCATGCCCCTCAAACTGAAGCATACAGTGCCTAACAGTAGTCACAGATATCAAGCCACTTCCCAACGGAGAAGCTATAGACACTACTGTCGACAACGACTCAACAGGCAATGAATGTCTCAATGCAAAATGTTCAGAGATGAATGTATGCGATGCCCCCGTGTCTATCAACACATATGCAGGATAACCGCAAAGGAAACAATTACCTGCAATGACGTCATCTGGCGCCTCCTGCGCCTGCTCCTCTGTCAGGGCAAAAACACGTGCCTGCTGTCGGGGAGGCTGACTCACAGTCTGACTACCTCCTGGCCTCTGCTGGGTCTGTGTGGAGGGTGGCTGAAAGGAGTGTACAGAGGATGCCTGTCTCTCCATCTGTGGCGCTGGTGCTGATGATCCTGTACTCTGGAATCGTGATGCACCTCTCTGGGGACAAACTCTGGCAAAGTGTCCCGGTTGCCTACAGATGTTGCAGCGTCCCAGAACTCCTTGACATTGCTCCGTCGCGTGTCGCCCTCCGCATGAACCACAGTATGCGCCACTATACTCTGACCCCTGACCTCTCTGTCGAGATCCACTCGAACTCGATGAACTGCTTACAGATTTCTTAAACTGTTTGCCCTTGGCCTTCAGAAAATCCTTCTTGCCACTACCACTAGCTCCACTGTCAAAACGAGGAGGAGGTGGTGGAAACTGCACGGTCGTGGACTGTGGCGGTCTCTGCCCCTGAACACCGTAGGAAGCTCCTCGCTGCCTGATCAAGCCAGCCTCGGCTCCCTTCGCTCGGTTCAGTGCCTCTGAAAAAGTACTAGGCCGGCCCGTGTTCACCAAAGTAAAGACATCGGGATTCAATCCGTTGATGAACTGATCGGCCACTGCCTCGTCGTTCCCGGCCACATGCGGTGCAAATCGCAGCAAAGCAGAAAATTTAGCGACATACTCCTCAATGTTCCACTGTCCCTGTCTCAGATTCGCAAATTCAGCTCCCTTATCTTTCCGGTAGGAGACGGGGAAGAAGCGCTGATAGAACTCATCCTTGAAGACTTTCCACGTGATATCAATGCCTCGGTGCTCCAAGGCTCTCTTCGTAGTCAACCACCAGCTCTTTGCAACCTCTTGCATCTGATGCCCTATCAGCTTCACACGTCGCTCGTCAGTATAGGCCAAAGACTCAAACAGCATCTCGATATCATCGAGCCAACTCTCGCACTCTACTGCACTCTCTGTGCCCTTCAGGGTAGGCGGATGGAAAGACTGGAATCTCTTCAATAAAGTCTCCATCGGTGTAGCGGTAACATCCATCTGTACACCTGATGTGCTACCCTGCTCTGGCTGTGGCACTCGTCTAGGCGGCATAAATCTGATTATCAAACTGATTAGTACATAATCAATATCATCTGTCTCAGCCCTCATCTGATCATAACCTCTGATCGAGAATCGGTTCTGATTCAGGCTTGAAATGCTGTAACTCAATTCAGATAATACAACAACATATAATAGGGAAAGCAATAAACCATGCTAGCATCGCAAAAGCAAGGAAGATGACTCGATCTACCCCGCTCATTCTATTCTATCTCAGTCTACAGAACCTACTGCTCTGATACCACCTGTTGTGGGGACCCGGGCTCTAACTCAATTCTTTTGGGATTTAATTGGATCTTTGTTCGAAAATGTGGGTCAAAAATTTGCTTGTAACATTAATTCCAAATGTATTAACTAAAGCATAACATATCTCGATAGAAATTAAACAACGTAATGTACATACAAGTCTGTTCGTACAACATACACTAGTGTTCACATGACAACTACAAACATAAGTAGTACAAGTGCCATAAGAAACCACTAGTAATCTGCAATGCCCGAGATCTCCACGCTATCATCATCTCTCATCTAGCTCGTGACCCCGATTCTGTCCCACCTGTTGCCATGCACACATACAGACACGACAACAGCCGGATAACTCCGGTGAGAACATATCCCAGTATAAAACATGGATGCATGCAATGTCATAATCATGTACAATGCATAACATAAATCAAGTAACATGAATATACATCTAAACATATAGTAGAATACAAATCTGTATTCTACAATTCACATCTTGACTCGACTCTTTTCTAATCTAGGGATCCCGGTGTGAATAAGACGGTCTGTCACCTACCCAACCACTCGGGGTAACGGTACGTCTTATTCCTAGACTTCGGTCAACTCTGCATCGAGGGTCTACACATAGAGCAAATCTACTACTATGCGACGATACACCGAAACGTCTAGTTTTGGCAAGTCTGCCAATCTCTCCTATCTCAGGACTCGAATATAAACCAATAAACAAGGCATTACATAATCAATGTAATAACAATCTAGTATGTGATTTAGGGAAACTCGTATCAAATCTGAATCGAGTTGTGCAATCCCGTGACCACATGAATTATACCTTTCTGGTCGCACTGTCTGTCGAGATCTCGAATAAAATGTCAAACCTGTCACCTCCAATCTGAAATGGCAATGTGTAGACACACAATATCAATTCTCAACTCAATTCAGCTCATATACAATTCAATAATCAATCTCAATACAACTTTGACGGCGTAACGGCGTGATTCTCGGTACCGGTCAACTCAATCTCAACAAAACAATAGCCACAACTCATCATCTTCATAATATACTTATCAAAACACAATATAACATGCTCAACTCTTCCAATCAATATCGATATACATGCTGGAAATTCAATGTATAGCATATGGTATCTGAAAATCAATCCGGTAACGTTTCTACGATGCTCATACTATCAAGAACACATATTCGAACTCAAATCTGAATTTCTCTAAAACATGAATTTCGAACCATGCTGAAACTGTACAATACTTACATCCTTAGATAGCTCTTGTTGCAAGGACTCCAAATCCGGTTTCGGAGTTAAAATCGAACGAACAAATCGTGCACAAACTAATTTCTAAAGGATGAAAACTTGAAGCTATTCCATGGGGATTCTCGGTTCTTTCTCTGGAACACTTTCTGAAATGAAGACTCAGCAGCTTGTCATATATATATACGTGCCATGTGTCAACACGAAATTCAGAGGTGGCATTTTCGCATGCACACCGCGGGTGCGGCAACTCAAGAGTGCGGGTGCGCTGAGCTCACGGCAAATTCATTTTAAAGTGTGACACTCAGACCGCGGGTGCGGTCCTTACATGACCGCGGGTGCGGTCTCACACCGCGGGTGCGGTCACGCTAACACCGCGGGTGCGGTGTCTGTTCGCAAAATTCCACAAATTTCTGTCACCTACACCGCGGGGGCGGTAGTCTAAGCACCGCAGGTGCAGTGTGGCTTCGGCCATGCCTTCAAAATTCTCATTTAAATATCATGTATTCTTACCTTTATGAGTCTTGCATCAATGGAAACTGATAATTCTCGAGCCTTACACGGCACCACTCCCAGGAGCCTACCACTGCCCGAAACGTTCGGGCAGCGGGCGGGCAGCGAGGGCGGCTGCCCGGGATCGTCTCTGGAAGCGTTCTGATTGGTGGGCTTGATTTGTTTGGGCCCATGGTGCAATTTTCTGATTTTTCAAAATTTTTGGTAAAATTGATATTTTTGAAAATTGGTTCAATTTTTATTTTGGAAAATTAATTTTGGGAAATTAATAATTTTCTTGTAAAATAAATAATTAGAATACGATTTTAATTATTTATGGTAAAAATGAGTTTTATAAGAAATCAATTATTATTGATTTAATTGGAAATTAAATAAAGGAGTTTATTTAATTTATTAAATTCTTTAATAATTGTGGTGGTTAGTGATATAATTATTAGATATATGATTGATCAATTAATTAAATTGTTTAATTAAATTGATGTTAATATTTGATATTAAATGCATGAAGGATGATCGAGAGCCTTGACCAATGTGTTAGGTGTATGTTAGGATATTTTACTGTTTTTATTCAATTTTATAATATCTGATATTATTAAAGTGGGCCTGGTTTATGGCTCGTTCCCACCCCCATGAGATATATCCCTTATGTGCCATGGCTATTCAAATGTAATAATTAGAAATAGTGGGAGATCAAGACTGGAAGATGGTGGGCCCGATGATCAAGATGAAGACATGTAAAATATTGGAAGCTTTTGTAATAAGTTGCATTTGCATCCCTGCATTCACCTAGGTTTGGACCGGGATCCATGTATGGCTCACATGGATCTAATAGTGTTGGCGATCGATCATCTTTATTTATTTTTGAATGTCATATTATGATATATGTGATATATAGTAGTATGCATGTATGTATATTATCATATAATATAGTTGCATGAATCCGGCAAACATACAAACTCGTGGCACGTGTTTTTAAATTTAAATGATGAGACAATTTTTGAAATTAAAATCCCTCATTTTGAATAAGATTCAAAATTTATATCAAATCGAAAAAGTAAAAATTAAAAGAGTTTAATTTTTCCTTGCCTTCCATCAACCGTGGTTGCATGTTGATCGCTACCCGCGGACAGTGTCTGGCTCATATTATTGGGGAGGCCTATATGCCGGAAAGCTGTGACTTCCACCGGACATATGATGTGAATTGAGTAGAACTCCCATGACTTCGGCTCATATTATTGGGGGAACTCATGGCGACCGTCCACTACAATTCAATATTGATGGGTTGGTTTGACACGTGAAAATAAACGACGTCATATTATTGGGTCCTTATTAAACGTGAGGCAAAACACGTGGAGGTTGCATAGGGATGCAATTGGACTCTACCTTTTAGAAATTATAATTGGCTGATATTATTCGGGATTATAATTGGCTAATTGGACTCTACGTGCTTACTAAGGAAATACGATTTCCCTTTTTCATCAGAGGGTGGTGAAAATGTCAAAATAGTGGGAGGGTAATTTATAAAATGAAATTCATATGTTATATCTTAGAATTATTTTAAAATTATTAGTAATCTTTATCTGTTTTCATTTTCAGTATATTTACGATGTCTACTCGTAACCCGCTTTCAATCATTCTCGATCAAAACAAACTGACTGGCCCTAACTATCATGACTGGTTTCGAAACTTAAAGATTGTTCTGAACTCCGAAAGGATTGCGTATGTGCTTGATAAGAAGACAATTAAGGAGGCTGCTCCTGATATCAGTAGGACTGAATTAGCTAAGCTTGAGAAACATTGGGATCATGATCTCCAAGCTAAGAGCTACATGTTGACTTCGATGTCGAATGAACTTCAGAGGAGGTTCGAGGAGGCGGTGAATGCTGCTGACATTCACCTTCATCTGAAAGAATTGTATGCTGTACAAACTCGTTCAGAAAGACACGCGACTGTTAAAGAACTCATGACTACACGCTTGCGAGAGGGGACTTCGGTCCATGAGCATGGTGTTAGGATGATTGGGCTCATTGAGAAGTTGGTGGGACTCGACTTGGTTATTCCTAATGAGCTCTCGACTGATATTCTCTTGTTGTCTTTGCCTGCCTCGTTCGATGGATTTGTGGTTAATTTTAATATGAATAAGCTTGAGGCCACCCTTGAAGAGTTGGTCAATATGCTTACTAATTATGAGGTCACAATTAAAAAGGAAAAGCCTGTTCTTCTAGTGGGTTCTTCGTATGGTACGAAAAAGGGAGCCCCAAATAAGGGCAAGAAGCGTTCTGCCCCTCCAAAGAAGAACAAGTCCAACAAAAAGCCATACAAGAAAGCAAATCCGGGGCCCTCAAAGCCTGACAAGTCAGAACAAGTCTGTTTCCACTGCAACAAGCCTGGACACTGGAGGCGTAATTGCGCGGAATATCTTGCCCAGAAGCGTTCTGGCCATGGTATGTTTTATATTGAAGTTAATGTTTCTATTAATTCCTCTTCTTGGGTATTGGATACCGGATGTGGTTCTCATCTATGCAATGATTTGCAGGTGATGGGAAGAAGCAGGAGGCTTAGAGATGGTGAGACTTTTCTAAGACTAGGAAATGGAGCAAGAGTTGCTGCCACTCCCATTGGAGACGTTACTTTAATTTTGGACAATAATTTTAAGTTGTTTTTGAGAGACGTTTTATTTGTTCCTGAATTGGTTAAAAACATTATTTCTATTTCTATGCTTGATAGGGATGGTTATTCTTGTGTTTTTGCTACGGGTGTTTGCAATTTATACAAGAATGAATGTTTGATTGGAACTGGAGAATTGACAAACGATCTCTATAACTTAAAATTGAAAGATATTCCGTTAAATAATGTCCAAACGCATACAAAAACAACAACAAACAAAATAAAAATAGAAGATCCAAATCCCGCACAAATATGGCATGCTAGACTAGGTCATATTTCTCAAAGAAGGATGCACAAGCTAGTGGGAGAAGGCATGTTTGATTTGTCAGACATAAATTCTCTACCAACTTGTGAGTCCTGTCTAAAAGGAAAAATGACTAAAACTCCATTCAATGAAAACGTGGAACGTGCGCATGGTCTACTGGATTTGATCCACACGGACGTTTGTGGCACGCTAAGTGTTAGCACAAAATTTGGGCATTCCTACTTCATTACCTTTACTGATGACCATTCGAGGTATGGGTACGTTTACTTGATGAAACACAAATCTGAAGCATTTGAAAAGTTCAAAGAATTTAGATCTGAAGTAGAAAATCATCTAGAAAGAAGTATTAAGGCACTTCGATCTGATCGAGGTGGAGAATACTTAAGTGCTGAATTTTTGGGTTATCTAAAAGAGAATGGGATTCTCTCACAGTGGACTCCACCAGCAACACCACAATTGAATGGTGTTTCTGAACGTCGAAATCGAACCTTGATGGACATGGTTCGATCTATGATGGGATTCACTGAATTGTCTATATCGTTTTGGGGCTTTGCGCTTGAAACTGCGGCAATGTTGTTGAATAATGTCCATACAAAAGCAGTGAATAAAACACCATATGAGATATGGATGGGAAAAACTCCCAAATATTCTTACATGAGAATATTTGGATGTCCTGCTTATGTGAAGCAGACAGTGGGAAACAAATTGGATAGTAGATCCACTTTGTGCTACTTTGTAGGATATCCAAAGAATTCTGTTGGATATTATTTCTATAATCCAAATGAAGCAAAAGTGTTTGTTTCAAGAAATGCCACCTTTTTGGAAAGGGAATTTCTATTAGATAGAAAAGGCAAGATGATAGAACTTGAAGAAATTCAAGATACTCCATCAACTATAGAAGTTGAACCCATTTCCCAAGAACCAGTAGTTGAAGTACAAGCTTCTAGAAGGTCTGATAGGGTTATTAGACCACCTGCAAGATATACGCTTCTTCATGAACAAGGCCATGATGAGTCTTGTGTTGGATGTGATCCAATAAATTTCAAAGAAGCATTATCTGATACTGATTCAACCAAATGGCTCGAAGCCATGCCGTTAGAAATGGACTCTATGTATTCAAACCAAGTCTGGACATTAGTGGATCCACCTGAGGGAATCGTTCCCATAGGATGCAAATGGATCTACAAAAGAAAGCTTGGGGCGGATGGGAAGGTAGTGACCTTCAAAGCAAGACTGATTGCTAAAGGTTATACTCAAAGGCAAGGAGTTGACTATGAGGAAACGTTTTCACCAGTTGCTATGTTTAAGTCCATTAGAATACTATTAGCCATAGCAGCATGGTATGACTATGAGATATGGCAAATGGATGTAAAGACTGCTTTCCTCAATGGAGACATCAAAGAAGAAATTTATATGTCTCAACCCGAGGGATACACATCAGTAGGAAGTGAGCATAAGGTATGCAAACTTCAGAGATCAATATATGGTCTCAAGCAAGCATCAAGGAGTTGGAACCTCAGATTTGATAGCACTATCAAAGAGTTTGGTTTTGCTAAGAATCCTGAGGAACCGTGTGTGTACAAGAAAGTTAGTGGGAGTGCAGTGACATTCCTAGTGCTTTATGTTGATGATATCCTGCTCATTGGGAATGATGTAGGATTACTGCAATCAACTAAAGTATGGTTAGCCAGTAAATTCTCCATGAAGGACATGGGTGAAGCATCCTATGTATTGGGAATACAAATCTATAGAGATAGATCAAAAAGGATGTTGGGGCTCACCCAAGCCACATATATCGATACCATTATAAAACGATTCTCTATGGAAGAGTCCAAGAGAGGATACTTAGCAATGTGTCATGGTATTACTCTATCTAAAGCTATGTGTCCCAAAACTGATGAAGAGATAGAGATGATGACACGAATTCCATATGCGTCAGCTATTGGTAGTATTATGTATGGTATGATATCGACTCGTCCTGATGTTGCTTACGCTTTGAGTGTTACAAGCAGATATCAGGCGAACCCTGGTCCAATGCATTGGAAGGCCGTGAAAGACATTCTTAAGTACTTAAGAAGGACTAAGAATTTGTTCATGGTCTATGGGGGTGGAGAATTAAAATTGGAAGGCTATACTGATTCTAGCTTCCAATGTGATGTAGATGATTCGAAATCGACCTCTGGTTTTGTATTCATGCTTAATGGTGCGGCTGTCTCTTGGAAAAGTTCCAAGCAAGACACCGTTGCGGATTCCACCACTGAAGCTGAGTACATTGCTGCATCTGCTGCAGCGAAAGAGGCAGTTTGGATGAGGAATTTTGTCCAAGAGTTGGGCATTATTCCTAATGGAGTTGATCCAGTCCCGGTGTACTGCGACAACACTGGTGCCGTTGCGCAAGCAAAGGAACCAAGGTCTCATCAGCGATCCAAACATGTACTGAGGAAATTCCACATCATCCGGGAGATTGTGGGAAGGGGAGACATATCAGTCGAAAGAGTCCCCTCTGCAGATAACGTTGCCGATCCACTTACGAAGCCCTTACCAGGACCATTGTTTGAGAAGCATCGCGAAGCAATGGGATTAAAGTTTATGGGTAGTAGGCTCTAGGGCAAGTGGGAGATTGTTAGAGTAGATGCCCTACAAGTCAACTGTTGACTAGGGATTTTATTGACTCAAGTGTAATAAACAATCTTTATTTTAATATAATTCATTATTTAATGGTTTGTTAATTCTTTATCTGTATACCCATGTTATCAAACATAGATAAAGGCCTTGATTATACTTTAATACAAATGAATCGTAATTCGATGTTGAAACTCGTTTGTAAATACTGTATGATCTAAATTCGTTCCTAGTCGATTCAGCCTCCTAAAACATGGATAAAGGTCGCTTGAGCTCGAGACTAACATCTGTGATATTGTGTACTGCGTTTCTTAGTAAGGGCATAGAGATGTCCAAACATGCAGATGGGTAGTCATAGGATGATTACCGAACAACCCTCCCTCGGACTTTCCAAGTGGTTATCATTCATCGAGAGGATAAGTCCGTGGTTATGATTGTACAACATTAGTCCTTACGACCCGGGACAACACTGAGGCTCTATATGCTAGGGCTGTGCTTTGACTCGTTTACCGGCTCCAGGAGAGTCATCAGGTGGCGAGGTTGGGTACAGTTGCGACACATATAGGAGCCAGTGCATTGT